>NW_011888849.1:7839198-7843051 GCF_000151845.1 Pteropus vampyrus | reverse complement strand
TTTTCAAAAGATAACATGACATTTATTAAAATATCTGCATGTGGAAAAAAATGAGGACAGTATCCTTCAGCCAGAAGCTTAAGAACTTCCATTCCTTACGTATCGCTTTCATGAATTCTCTTGTATACATGAGAGGAGCTCAAGATCCAACCTCACTCACACACTCATCTTTCAAGAAATTACTCTGAAACAAGTAGGCAAGGAGGCTCTCCTACTCTAAAATAAGCTTCTAGAATAATAATCTAAACACATTTACATTCTGTAAACAAGAACAATAAGAGTAAATAAGTTAAAATGTAAATTTCAAAAGATTGAAATATATATTATTCAAAACAGGAGGAGTCACTGTAAATAAGGCATTATGTCTAAAAGAAAATATAGATAAACATTTGAAAAGTAAGGGATACGTATTTTTAATTCATAGTTTTTAATTTTTACAAAACCTGGCACATAGTATTTTTAATTATTATTATGGAGGAAGAACTATAATTTTCTTCATCATCCCCATGACTCTCAGGGACATGCATATAAATGTATAAACTTTTACTTATATATTTATATTACTTATATACCTACTTATAAATTTACCAAGCTTTATGTATACATTCTAAGGACTATATGAAAAACTTGGGGTAGAGCAAGGTGTGAGAAGGTAGAGTAGAGGGCTTTTATTCTAGAGAGACTCAAACTACATCTTTGTCTTCTACCATTAATGTTAGCTTAGCAATTTTTCATTTATTACTTGTACTCCTATTGGTATTTTTCCTGTACTCCATGCAATTCTTAAGGATTCTGTTATGGTATTCACTTAGTTTTAACTTCTTCATTTTAACTTCTAGTATAAAGCTGCCATGTTTTGAAAATAGCAGCTCCTTTCTAAACTTTGGCAGTTTTCAGTGGTTTCTAAAATATAGAGAAAAACAAAACTCATCATGTTTTGAGGCAGTAATGTTTTGTTACCCACAGGTTTCTGGCACATGGTGAAGAGCCATCTTGCATGGGGATGCAAGCATACAAGAGAATGATCAAGAGAATTTCACCATGTAAAGAGTTAGGAAACAATTTGAAAATCTAGGGGGAAAAGAAATATCAGTACAGGTCCTGAAGCAAGACAGAAAGTAGCATATTCAACAAAAAAGGACTAGTGTGACTGGAGCACAGTCAGGGAGGTGGAGGCCTGCAAGAGACAGGGCTGTATCTCTTCATTCAGGTTGCGTAGCATGCAGGGCAATGACAAGCCAAAGCCTGATTTTTTCCATTTTCCAATGGAAAGCCAAAGCCTGATTTACACATTAGACGATCCATCTTTATACCCTTTGTGGACTTCACTAAAGGCAGACAAGAGTGGAAGATAGTTGGTGTCATTTTTTTGAAATCTCTCCAATCCCCCACCAGCGCGCGCGCGCGCGCGCGCGCACACACACACACACACACACACACACACACACACACACACACACACAATAGATCAAGCAGAGTAGCAAAACAAAGCAAAGCAAACAAACATGGGCAACGACAACAAAAATCTAAATGACAAAGATCAACTATGTGACAAGATATGTGACAAAATAGTTTCTCGAATCCCAAAATATGAGCAGGTAAAAGACAAAGAACTTGTCCAGAATCACTACCATCTTCAGGAATTTTTCCTCCTCTTTTTCTTCTACAGGTTGCGTCAGTAAATACCATACCTAGCTAAACATTTACCAGTGATTCTGCAGAATTAACAAGATAAGAGGAGTATAGGGTCTACCAAAGACCTTTCTGCAGCACAGTGTTTGAATATGTCCTTAAACTGGCCCAGAAAACCACCTGAATAGATTGCCTAAAGCCAAACAGACTCAGATGGGGGGGGGCAGAACATTATCTCTTTACTATAAACCTGAAAAAGAAATCTAAAATCAGTCCTTTAATGCAGTGATCCCCAACCTTTTTGGCACCAGGGACCAGTGTTCCTATGAGAATCTAATGCCTGATGATCTGAGGTGGAGCTGAGGCGGTGATGCTAGTGCTGGGGAGCCAGAGAGCAGCTGCAGATACAGATGAAGCTTAGGTTTCTCATCCGCTGCTCATCTTCTGCTGTGCGGCCTGGTTCCTAACAAGCCAGGACCGGTACTAGTTTGTGGCCCAGAGGTTGGGGGACCCAGCTTTAATGTACTTTCTGGTTCTAGCTGCCTGATTTGAAAGCTCATACCCTAATTGCTTGGAAGAATGAGTCAAGAGCCACGCACTTGGAAAAAATCTCAAAGGGAGGTATTTGCCAGAGGAGAAGGGAAGCTCTCAGGAATGTGGTAAAGGAAGAGGGCAACTTTTCTTTCAGATTTCCTTTCTTTTTATTACCTCCCTATAAATACTTCCCATTTGGTACATTACATAAAGCAAGTTTATCTGATAAAAACATTCCTGTGGAAGATATTTAAAAAGCCCCAACACAAAGGAAAAAATAAGTGAAATTTCTGGCATTTTCTGTAGATATTATTTTTAAATTAAGTATTATCTTTGGCATTAATGACTAAAAATAAAGCTCTTCTGGAATGAAAGAGACCTTCCTATAAATATTAAGAAAAGGGAAAAACAATTTCAGCATCTGGAACGTATCAATGAAAACTTGTATGTGGTCTACAACTAGACTAAGCAGCATAGTTCTGGGTCTGCTGTGCATTACAGTGGTACTGAATCTATCAGTTTTGTCATCAGTAAAGTCAGAACAATTACAGGATACAATTCATAATCATTTATGAGGATTAGATGACATCACATTAGTAAAGGGTTTAGAATGGTGATATTGTAGTTAATGGTCATAATATCAACTGAGTGACCTGATGTTGGCTAAAAGAACTAGCATGAGTTTTAGCACCTCAGCAAAACATATTATTTTTTTTTTCACTTCAATATAAAAGCAATTATCTCAAATACTGCATCTCAGTCATGATTTTCCTATTGAAATTATTAAAAACCATAAAGGAATTTTGCTTACAACACTACCAAATATCCAAAGAACAGTAGAATAAGAATCAGAGACCATAGGTTTTTCAAGCTCTATGCTGATCATCTGTTCTCTCTTGAGCAAAACCTCAGATACCTTACCTGTAAAATAGAAACTAATAATTCTGACCTTCAACTCCCCATAAGACCACCAGAATAACTTGATAGTCAAATAAAGTTGGGTTTATTATCGACTGCAATAAATGGCAGCACTACTTGAACAGAGTCGTAGATTTTAAAAAGGATAGAGGTCAGGGACAGCTAGTTATGAGTTTGGGGACTAGACTCAAATAGTTCAAGTGAGCCTTTCGGTGGGTATCTAATAGGATTTGGCAAAAAATCATGTTATAATAGTTTTAAATTGGTTGACAACGTAAGGTAAAGATCTTGAAATGAGTCTTAATAAGCTAACAGCTTCTTGATAGGCAAGCAGTTTGCCTACTAGAGCAATCTATTGTCCTGAGGAGGAGGCTGTTTGCCCAGATGAACTATTGTCCTAAGAAGAGTACTGCTTAAGCAGTCTATTATCTATATAAACTGGTTTTTAGCAAGTTCTTGCAGCAAATAAAACATTTACTGGTTTACTATTTTATCTTCTCTGGGAAAGAATTTCCTGAAACAAAGAATAAAGTCACATTGATGAAGGCACCCTTAGTTGTTAGTCTCATAGGTAAGCTGTACAAATGCAGACAGTTTCAACTCTCACTTTTTAAAAAGGAAAATACCTTTAGAAAGCAGAACCATATAAAAAATAATAGCACTGTGTAGTGAAATGGGACTTTAGAAATCCCCTCATTCACATCAGTCTCTTCACTACTCAGCTGATGGATGAAGAAGCTGAAATTCAGAGAAAAAGCAAATGATTTCC
>NW_011888849.1:7820560-7838523 GCF_000151845.1 Pteropus vampyrus | reverse complement strand
CCATTGATTCTCCAAGGAGGTCACATACTAGTAGTTACACATGAGACTCTAGAGTCAGTTGGCATGCTGCAATTTTTTTTAATTAGCCAGGTGACCTTGGAGGAGTTAGTTTCTTAGTTTCCTCATTTGTAAAATGAGGCTTCTGTGAAATTTTACATGAGAAAATACATGAGAAACACCTAAATGCCAAATAAATAAAAATCATTGTTATTATACATATCAAAAGCTTTTGTAGCAAAATGCCAGTAACTCTATGGAAAGCAGCATTCCCTAGTTATACAGCATATTATATGGTAGTACTATAAGTTTCTCTTCTTTTGAAAGGTCTACAACTGTTTCCTATAATAGCCTGCATCTGACTCCCCACTCATAAATGAAGTACTGACATGTATAATTAAAATTTATTCTATGGGTAGCTATGGATTAAACATAATATCTATTTTGTTGAGTTCTACATATGCTTTCTTAATTGCTTTCTTCATTCTTCAAAGTGTCTGACATCATGGGGGTGCACAGTTTTGACATCACCTACACCTACAAATGCCTAACTTCCTGATGAGCTTGTGGATAAGGGTGAGGTCCCTGGTTTAATGATCTTATAAGGCAGGCTGAACTTTTCATCCAAGCATTACTATGCGGCATATATCAATTATACCTTTTAAATGATTTCAACATAGTATAAACTATAAGAGCACATAAGAATAATAGCTATAAAATATTTTTTTTATAAAATCAGCTAGTCCATTTTAGTTTCTTTTCACTCCATATTTTAGCCTGTGCACTTGGCATACACATACACATACACAAACACACATACACACACTTTGTCAGATACAGCATTTTTACCTGAAGACATAGAAAAAAAATAAGCCTTTTCTATTAGAACTATTTATTTTAAGGCAGAAGAGACTATAATACCTTTAAGAAATAATTTAAAGCCTATCATAATCTATTCTCTCACCATCCCTCAACTTTCTCAACAGGACTATAGACATACGGTTTAATATATCCATCAGTACAGTTAGACCATGGATTTTAAAAAGGCCGAGGTTAAAAGCAAATAGAATAAATGCCATCTCTGCAGTAGAATTATTAGGTAGTTGAAGAAGACTTTCTTTCCTGAGTCTCATATTGTACCCAAAATTCCAATCACCAGAGTTGTATTCTTTGACGTTCTAGATAAAATCATTTTAAATTTCTATACTTCCTTAACTGGTAAGATGTGGTATCATTTTCAATCATTATGTTCTTAGTGGGAATGAGTATAAAATGCTATTTTAAAAGCATTAGAGCAAGCTAAGAAGCAATAGTGTATATGGAGAAATTTAGAAGGCAACTGCTTGCCAAGATCAAAGTATCGCATATGGGGATTTAATTAGGATGAGCGATTTTAGGGGGCAGCCAAAATGGCACTCGCCTGGGATCTAAAATATGTGGATGGAGGCGCTTCCCCAAATGGCCAGATTATTTTAAGGAAAAAGAAAGCAGTAGCCATATACCTACTTTGCCAACTAAACCATTCTGCCTTTCTATGTAATCAGTATAATGTGTATAACTCAGAAAAAAAAAAACAAAAAACAAAAAACATCACAGTGATATGTGAATCCTATGCTTTCAGCAGTTTCATAGTCTCATGAGTAGCCTCTGATGGCACAAAAGCACATGTGTAAAGAGAGAATCATTTTTATTATAAGGAAATTATTGTATTGGTATATATACTCTGTAAAAAATAAAAGTTTAAATATCCACATTATGTTTTCCTTAAGGGATATTTCAATTGCCTCTTGAAATGTTTTAAAATTTATAAGATGCCAATAAATGTCAGTCTTCTGGACCTAGGAAGATGCACATTTACATAAGATTTCAAGAAGCTATAACTTTTAAAGACTTAACATCTTTGAGTTTCATTTTAGAAGGAAAATACATTTTCTTGATATGATAAAGTGTTTCAAGGTCTCAGCCATAACACTCAGGATTTAGAAAACACTAGCAGACTCATTTTTAATGGGTTATTTTAGCCCAATTATCTTCCTCTCCTTTTCATTTCCTTGTTGCCCTCCCGCTCATACTAATAATCTAGGACTTCGGTTCTAAAATTCTCATTTGATTCATGCTAAGAAAATGCAACTTAAGAGAAATACAGCAGGCTCAAAAGACCAACAAGAAAGAATACTTCATACAAAGGCTAAATTACTGGTGATTTTTCAACCATATATTTCATTAAAGAAATATCAACATTATACATGTTTAATATTTACATAAAAAAGTAATCGTGTTTAAAATAAATATTAATTTCCTCATATGAAAACTCAGTTTGTGTCAGATCTATGAATTTGACCAAATGAGAATGCTGAAAAGTTATTGCACCAAAAATAAGTAGACTAAAAACAGCTTATCAAATGGCAATTCCTAATCATTCATAAATGAATATCTTCAATATTCCTATTTTTAGTAGAAAGCACTGCCATTTCAACTGTTTCCAAATGAGTCCCGAAAAGGTAACCATTCATTATCCTTTGATTATATCAAAGGTTCTTTTAACCTGGGTCATTTATTCAAACACATTAAACTCTATTCCTTGATGAGCCAAGTAAGCATTTTTTTGGTAGTATTTTATATTCTATCTGAGGATAGACTTAACTGAAAAAAAAGGAACAGCTAGGATTTTACCAAAAATGAATAGTGCTTTTCCTTTTTCAGGAGTCTTTTATTTTAACCAGTGAGTATGAAACATTTATCTTGAAAAGTTCCAGCTGAGTGGGCTAATCTCTGCTCAGGGGAGAGGAGGTTTCTGTTCAGTGAGAATATCTAGAAAGGATATTACCCCAGAGGAAGAATATTTATTTTATTTGAAACCCTAAAGCCAAAATCCTACCCTAAACAATAACCACAGTTAAAAAACACAGTTATCATCATGATTTCTCAGTTTAAAAACTATTCTTAATCCAGAATTTTAATTTCTTCTTCCATTCTCCAGGTCCCCCATTTTGAATAACGATTTGAATTAGGTCTGAAGATGAATTTGTTCAGAATTCTAGAGCAATCATTTAAAACATACTATAACTTTCCCAAGTGTAAAGCACTATCATTAGTTTCCCTCTGCTCTTAGACTAAAATCTCAATTCCTCCTTACTATAGGAGACAAGGCTTTATGCAACCTGGTTCCAGCCTGCTTCTACAGCCCCATCTCATTCCATCCTCCCTTTAGCTCATGTCCTCCAGCCACACTAACCTTATTTGGTTCTTCAAACATGCCAAACTCATTCCTTTTTAGACCCTTCACATTTTCTATTCCTGTATGAACTTTGGGTAGTTGGCTTTTTCTGACATTGGTAGTTTCAGTTCAAATGCTATATCCTTCAGGGAAGCCTTCCCCAAGAGTCTTCCTACCTAAAGTATTAACTTCATCCTAGTTACTCTGTGATTTTTCCCTTTACAGAACGAATTAGAATCTCAAATTCCCTTGTTTATTGACTTATTTTACCTGTTCATTATGTCCTTTTCAACCTAAACATAATTTCCTTAGGAGCAGTGTGGAGATCTGGTACTTAGCTCTATTGTTCAATGTGACCTCCTGAGCCAGGAATATGAAGTGCCTTCACTAAATATCTGTTGAATGAGTGATGAACTATGTAAGTGAATGAATAAAAGAAATGCTTCAGACTGCACTGAAATCAAAAATCTATGGCCTATATGTTGCATCTGTACACACCAGTTATCTTCACAGTAATATCAAGATAATATACTCCCTTAGACAGATGTTTGTATTAAATGAGGCGAAGTATGTAAAATCCTCACACTGTTATTAACTCACATTGGTCTGAACCAATGAAATGTCATCTAAATTGTTACGATTTCTAAATAATCCTCTCCCTAATAAATAATTGAAAAATTTGATATTGCAAAGGCATAATCCTCATCATTAATTCTACATCACTATTGAAACTCAAGATTAAAAATAAAAATATTGCCAATGTAACAGCCTCTCTTTCCTCAGGAGATCCAGACTGTGAATTGTGCCTACTAAATTCTCAAGTACATAGTGGCAAAGGATTTACCTATTTAATTATTTTAACATTGTTACAATTTCCTCTCTTGCTTTCTCTCCTCTCTTTCTCTGTCTCTTTCTTTTTCTTTCCCTTTATCTCTATCCTTGGTATAACTGTGAAATTCTGCTGCTTTCTTCTCAGTTCTGACATTGCTAACTTCTAAATTTCTATTGTCACTGCCAAAACGATTAAAATGTAGTATTGAAAACTGTGGAGGAGGTAGGCTCACGTGATCACCCTGTGTATATAGTTCCTTAGGGGAACTGAAATAAAGTGTTCGAATTTCCACTGAGTTTGACTGGTTTGCATTTTAAAAATCGGTCTTTAATACAGAACCTCTATTTTAAGAAGATACTAAAGAGAGAAATTAATGGAATAACTCTTCTTTCCCAAGTGGAAGTGTGAATGCAAATGCGTGCGTACGCACATGTGCGCACCCGTGCACGCACAGACACACACACACACACACACAGACACAAACCTTCACATTAGAATAATCTCCTCCTCACTCAAGCTTATCTCTCTCATATCACTACAACTAAAATTATTACTATAAATCCATAAAAGCCAATATGTCAAAGCCCAAATGAACCACATATTTTTCAAGGCAAAATGATCGTGTTTTTCTTTACAGTTCCTAGCTTTTCAAACTAATTATGTATTATAGATGTGCCTGTAGCAAGTTGAACTATAAATAACTCACTTCTTGTAGCTCTCTTTTCATTGCATCCTTTTTCCTGTGAATTATTGTCAAAGTAAAGTCCAAAGAGAAAATGAGTTTATGTATCTGAGAAGAAAGTTAACCACAGCCCATTCTCAATTTTTTAAGGGTCGATTATTAATTTGGGATCATCATAACTTAGGTTTATTTGTATTTATCCTAAAATTGCTCATATTTGGACCATGTTGATAGTCTTAAACCAGTCACATAGTAAGCAGGAGAATAAAAGAAGAAAGAATTTTTTCAAAATGTAAAAAATGTTAAGAGGAATTAAATAAAATTAAGATTTAAAAAGTGATAGAATCTTAACCTATAGTATTTTAGCTCAATCACAAAGTGTGTGGTCTAATAAAAAAATTTACATAATTGTGTCTCAATTTATCTACCAAAAGATACATCCTGCTTCAAATGAAATGGTGTTTATAGAAGTAGTAGAATATAAATAAATTTTTTAATTCTGGACCTACCATTAAAGAAACGTAAACCTAGTATAAATCCTTACTACTCTGAGTTTCAGTCTCTCCATGAAATTACAGAGATATGGATGATCTCTTCCTATTCTAGTGATATTTCTCTAACATGAAAATATTAAGTGTTTGTAAATTATCGATCCAGCTATACTAGACGCTGTCCCTGTTCCCATAAAAGGTCCCTTTTAGAAGAAATGACCTCTCAAGACTTTATTGAAACTGAGGTGTGGCATAGGAAGCCATTTTAAATTATGTGACTCTCAGAACCACAGCTTTTAAAACATGTGGTTCTGCTTTTTGAGCATTCCGTCCATAGTTAGTCAACAGCTATGGCCTGATGAAGATAGATAAATCTAACAAATTCCTTCTCCTAATCATACAATCATAAGATAAAGAATTCTCAATTAAAAGTAGGATAAGAAAAGGAATCACCAGGTTTTCGACTAGACACAATAATGCAACAGTATTAGCATTAAATCTTAATCTTTGCTACTGCAGTATTTTCAATTTCCTCAAATTGAGACCAGCATCCAGCTTTGGTATTTGAGAGATGCATCTTTGTTACATCTCTCTCCTGATTTTCATGAAATTCTGTGGTTATCATTATAGTAAACCCACTTTATTTATCTAGTTTGGTGGGTCTTAGTTATTTGCCATTAAAAGAGCCATAGATTATTCCACAAAAGTAAGCTATTTTCAGGAGCCTGTGTTATTCTTATTTTACATTGAAATGGATATTTGTAATATGAATATAAAGTTATAATTTTTCTTATTTCCTATGTTTTTTCCTCTCCTCAATACATTTGTGCCAAACTCCTTCTCCATTCAAAACAAAATAGTCTCATAACAAAAATTTGGGAGCTTACCTTTTTGAGAATAGAGGTTGGTCAACAAGCCCTCAATGAGGTAAACTATGGAGTCAGTGGTGAACTCTAAGTACTCAGATACAGATGTGGAGGAGAATCATCTTGAAGAACTTTTTATTACTACCACAATTCCCAAGAATATTTCCTTTAATTGAGACTGAAGACATGCTAACTAAAGAGTTAACAGGAATCTCATGAGTGTCTAATAAAGAAAAATGGTGAAATTGGAAAGTAGTTGAGAAAAAAAATACAAGGCACAATTATGGTAGAATTTGGCTAATAATAGTGTTCACAGCAAAAGTGGAAAAAAACCAAAAGCTAATTTCAAACTGAAATTTTTCAATAGAAATAGACACACATACACAGGGGGATCGGTGGGGGAGTGTGGGGAGAGGGAGTTAGGATAGGAGGGGGAGAAAGAGAGAGAGAGAGACGGGGGCGGGGGTTGGGGAGAGGAGGTATTTCATTCACTATTATAATAAACAGTTGTGTTCTACTAAGAAAAAACTGAAAGGTGCTGAAATTCTCCAGAGAAATAACTAGTGAAGTGGTACATATATTTAGAAGAATATTATATAGTCTGTTCTAAAGGAATTAACATCTCGTCAAATACAACACATGAAGCCAAACAAATCCAAATTGTACATCTGTCACTAAATAAACATGTGATCACGATCAGTTTATTTACCTTTATGGCTCCTAAATATAAATTAAGAATGAAGTCTATTCCAATGACTATTGTGTCAACAACTGGAAATATTACATAACAAAGCATTAACCTAGGATTCAAAAGACCTGCATTCTAGTCTTCTATACATCTTTATAAGCTATTAAAACTTGGGCAATTAGTTCATCTCTCTAGCCCTTGGGTTCTTTATATATTAAAAAGAATCTACATACCGAACTTTACCTATCTCATGAAATTATTCTCCAAAAATACAGTATAAATTAATGTATGTTATTTTAGATTTAGTTATTATTAATGTTATTGGATTAGAAATTCCTTGAGGGCATGCATTACATGAGTGTTTATTAAGTATGTTTATTAAGAGTGTTTATTAAGACATTTAGCATAATATCTTGATCAATAAAAATGTTTCACATAAGTTTTAAATAAGTTCCAAACAATAAGAATAAAATTAAAATACTGAAAATAGAAATTGAGTTGTGTTAAAAAATTAAAAGCCCCATTTCAGGAGCGCTTGAACAAAATTTTAAACACAGAAGGAAAATTAATAAGGTCTCATACGATGATGATATAATACACATGAAATGTTCTGTATTTTAGTATAATTAAAAATACATTTTTGGAAACAAGACTATCAAAATATTTTAACTAGACCCTTTCTTAAAGATAGTAAAAAGAAAATAATTAAAACAAAGCTGGAAATCATTGTATTCAAAATAAAAGATTTTTTTAATCCTAAATAGTGAAATACATATTCTGTATATTTAAAAACATTCTCAGAAATATGTAGGTAAAAGGTACAGAATATGGTGTTTGTTTTATGTCCCCATAGTTGTCTTTGTAAGTAAATTTTAAGTAGTCTAAAGAATGAGTGCATTTCCTTTCTTAAGTATACAAAGGAAAAAAGAAATGCTGCTCCTATCCCAGGCCCAATTCAGCATGCTTCTCCTAAAACTAGAAATATCCTTTGCTGTAGTGAGCAAGATATGGTACTAGTCATAGTAATAAATATGTCCTCTGTAGGCTATTTTCCACCATTATGTTACTTAAAATTATTAAACATTTTCTTGGACAATTGTCATTAATTATTTACATCTTATAGATGGAGAAAATGAGATCTTAAGAGATTTAGTAATTTGTCCAAGGTCACATAGCTGGTAAGTGTAAAATTCAGAGTTCAAACTCAGTTCCTCCTCCCCAAAGGTCGTTTACTTCTTAGACCATATCACAACTCAAAGAACAGAAATAAAAGCACATTCCAATGGTGATTCTTTCCTGAATAGTGTTCTAGAATTAAATGAATGGCTCTAGGATCCCAACTAAATATTATATGAACAATTTGCCCAAAGAAAAAGAAAGCTATTCTCTCCAGAGCACTTTTTATTTTATAATTGGAAAGGACAAGCGCACGTTCATGTTAATTATTCTATACTTTGTCAATTCTTAAAAATGCTTTTTGGATTACATTTATACTGAAATTTTACTAAAAGTAGTTCTCATTGGCCTTAAACAAAATAGATTCTTTACGGAGTGGAGCTGGTTTCTTTAAAGAGAATTTTCCAGCCTATTATTTCTGTTCTTTAGTTTTCTGAAAATTGTCTACAGCCAAATAATAATAATAATAATAATAATAATAATAATACAACTTATATCCATTCCATCTCTTCATTCCAATACTTGGTTTAAAGGCCTTGTAGGACCATTTACATATGATCACTGAAACACAGAAGTTCATCAGTGATGGGGTCACTTCCAATAAGAAAGCAAATCGCATACAATAAGATATACAATAAAAGTTTTACCCTTGATGTAGAAAGGAAATAGAAGATAAATAAAACAAATGACACTTCGCTCAGGTAAATGCTGGAGAGTACTAATGTCTGTGAGGCTATAGGATAGCATGAGAAAGTACTGTTTTGTCAAAGGGATAAGAGTAACATGGTTCCAAAGACATTGTTCAGCTCAACAAATACTAAATAAGAACATACTTCTTCGCCCATTAAAAGGTAGAGTATTTGCCTTCCCCTTGATTATGGCTGGCCTTGTGACATGCTTTGACCAATAGAATGAAGCAAAAGTGAACAACCTTGAACCACTACTTCAATTGTTTAGCAGGTAACTGTACTTTTCTTTATCTCCTTAACATGTGTTGACTTTATACACAATTCAGCACTTGTGTGATTCATCTTTTCATTTTGAAAATGATAAAAATATCAACAAAAATAGTACTTAAGTTATTACAGATTATTTCCTACTGTATACTTTGCAAGTTCATTTACATATGTAAAAGTTAGAAAAAAGTTAGTTTTATAAACAACAAGTTTTAGAAATTGCTATTTCTCAAACAGAATAAAGAAAACATCTAATTTTTGTGCTATCATGTCATTACCTTGTTCTCAGAAATGCTTCAAAGAAATATACCAAAAAAGATAACTAAAGTAGAAATAAAAATAAAATAATCAAAAACTCACTTAATAAAATGAGAAGTATCGAAATGAATAATCAGACTTAGAAGAATCAAATAATTAGGATTAGACAACTGATATGCAAACACCTGAAAATGAAAGTAAGTTCACAGATGTCTATCAGGGTATAAAGGACAGCATTTTAATGAATCAAAGGCAAAGTTGAAGAGCTGCAGAGATTAATTAATCTTTTGGAGATCTCAAAATTTTGGAGAAGTAAAACAAAAGTAACCTGCAAACTTAGCTATCTGATGTGTACTCATATTCCACTATTTGCCACCATTATTCCAGAATGATAGAAATTTTTTGATCATATTTTTATTTGCAAATGACTTTTGTATTATTTCTATGCATTACCCAGTTAGTAATCACAAATATTATTTCCATATCACTGATTAGGTACATGAAAAATACTTGTTTATGGGTTCTCTGAATTCCAGTCCTTCAAGCGCTGAGTTCCCTTGGGACCAGAACTCCCCAAGTATAAAGAATATTCTATGTATGGACTATCAGAGCATTATCTGAAACAAATGCTTCAGTTACTTCCAAAAGGCTTAGCTGTAATTTCAACAAAAATAAACACCTCTCAACATTTTCCAAGGATTTGGACCATCTGAATTATCTCTCTGCTTCAATGCCTATCTCTAGCTTCCTTAATAAAGAGAAACTGCTTATTATACAATTCCTGTCCAATGGGCCCCTTATCTGAACTTTATTTTGATTCTCAGCTGAGTTTACTCCAACTCTAAAATAAATCTGTCTTCAGAAGAAGGTTCAGGCAGTTATTTTTGAGTCTACTTTCCATTATTCAGCCTGCAACCACTGTTCAATTTTTTTCTCTTTGTTTATATGCCATAAGGTAAAACTGCATTTTATTCTCTGATTGGCCATACATTTGGTCAAAATGTTCACTATTAATTTTCAAGAATTTTGCTCAAATCCTGTTAATTGGTAGTAAGACTTTCATTCTTCTCCTTTCAAAAAGTCATGTTTCTGTCATAAAAAGCATCACAAAAACTGTCAAGAACTTTAAAGAGTTAGCATTTTACTCCACTTGCAAGTTAGCTTGCCATCCTTTCACGGATGCCGATAAAAAATATTAGACTCTTGGTTCAGAGACAAAACATAGTTGATTCTTTTCAGTGGTGTGGTATCTATAGTATTAGTAATAGGTAGCTAGTCAGATATGAGCAACATTGGAACAAAGGAATAGGGATCCAGCCCAGACACCACCCAAAGAACACTCTATTGGTAATTAGAAAATTCCTCCTGCATCCAGAGACAAAAGACAGGAAGGTCATAGTCTTATCTGGCTTAATTTGGCTACAGAGCCTGCACAGAAGGTACTACTCTAACTTGTCTACAATTTAAACTTCATTATAATACTATGTTTATGCCTGGAATTTCATGAATCTAATTATAACAGACTGAATTCTGGGTAAGTGCATGCTCACTAGGCAAAGTATTATACAGCAGTCAAGGGTCAATCAGAATGACCTCACTAGCCAATCACCTAGGAATGCCTTTGGAAGCACTCATCATGCCCCAAATATAATTCAGACATTCTAGCTTCTAGGTTGTTACAGCTTTCTTCGCTAAAACCATGTTCCTCCTTTGAGCATGCTTTGCCTTTCTAAAATATACTTTTAATAAATCATCTCAAAATCTCACTGACTTGTGAGTCTTCACTGCGTCAGTGAAGAAGAACTAAGGAAAACTGCTAATTATACTTCCGCACCATTATCACCCCGCCTCACCATTGGGGAACTCCGAAGTTCAAATCACCCCCAACAGTAACATTAGCATTACAGAGGAAAACATTATCTCGATTTTTTATGACTATATTTCACTTTACAAGTATCCTTGAAAAGAGAGTTCAAACAAGAGGATATCAATACCTTGCTCAAAAGAGGTCCAGAAATGTGAGAAATCACTGAGAATATATATATAAAACATATATATAATATATATATAATATATATATTTTTATATATATTTTTTTCATTACTCAGTAATCACAAATACTATTTCTAAATATATATACTTTTTCTGGGTATATGATCTGGAAAATTAACTTCCACACTTCTGTTTCCTGATTGGTGAAATGAGGATAATAATATTATCTACTTCACTGAGTTGCAGTAAGAATAAATGTAATAATGTATATAAAAGTTACACTGGCCCATAGTGAAAACTAATAAATGTTAACTATATTAAGTAATAGTACAAATATTATTGCTGTTATTATTATTCACTTATTACTATTATTTACTTGATGACTGACAAAGAGAAAACAGAAAGAAGCACATATGGTAAAAGTGTCAAATTTAAGAACCTCATACTATTCTCATAACTAATTTAATCATAATGCACATTACTTATTTTGACAAGCAGGTCAAACTCCTTCAATCAATAATTTGAAACCTTTTATGCAACGGTGAAATAATATTGTATACTTTTTGGGTTTTGCATCTATAAAGCTATATGTAACATATATCCACTTTAAAATTTACATTAAAATATAAAATTCACTAAGCCAACAACATTTAAAAGACTTGCTAGAATCCAATTATTCCTTCTGATTTGAAGATATTAAACTCATTATTATAAGCCTTGATCCATTTGTAATAGTATTAGAGAAGTTCAAAATTCTATCCTGAAGCAAAATTCTTCCTGATGACAGTTGAAGTTTATTGAAGTCAAAGAGAGTTGGGTGTGAGTCAAAGCTGTCAGCCTTTGGTCTCAGATAAGATTCCTTCTATTTCCTCTCCATCCAGGAAAGTTTCTTTCCTGCTTTCATCTTAAGGTAGAGTGCTGACTACTGATGAGACAAGTTTTCATCTAACCTCAGTGATTAATGTATAGACAACTCACCTGGATTTTAAACCCAGAGTTTGTATTTCTATGGAGTCAGTTAATCTGTCAAAACTAATAACAATTTTCTCTCCACAGACAGTACAAACCAGGTCCCAACAATTTGCCTTATTGTGACTTGTATATGTTTAATGCTACTTTAACTCCTTTTTATAAAGACTGCATTTTGAAGATGTTGACAAAGAGAAAAGGGACAAAATTGAATATCATTGATGAAGTACAAGGAACAACAATAAATGAAGGTATTATCATACCTGGAGAGGTGGTTTCAGGATGCTTTTTGTCTTATAATTTAGTTTCCTTCATAAACACACGACTCTTACCAATAATGTGGATTTTTTTTTACCTCATTTAATAGAAAATTTCTAAAATTTCCTCTTACATGATTCATATTTTTACAGAGAAATACAGTAACAAGTCTCTAAATAATACTTTGTTGTTGAAAATAGCCAAAAGATAGAAATTTATGGAAAAACTGAACTGCATTTGTGTCCTGCAAGTAAGGTAAGCAGGTGTACTGATGTTTAAGAAATGGATGGAGAAAAAGCAGGGAGAGAATATATGTACCTATATACTCATCTCAAAGGCATAATTTTTCTTCCTTCTTTTTTTTTAATCCTCTGGGTCCCTGAAGTAGTAACATAGGAACCTACTGAGTGCTCATACACATAATCTCCAGAACATTAAACACGATTTCTTCTAGCCATTACCCATTATACCTCAAATGTACTCTGTCACCAAACAATGAATTTCTTAACCCAGGAAGGGAAAAAAAAAAGAAAAAGAAAAAGAAAAAGAAAAAGAAAAGAAAGAAAGAAAAAGAAAGAAAGAAAGAAAGAGAGAGAGAGAGAGAGAGAGAGAGAGAAAAGAAAGAGAAAGAAAGAGAGAGAAAGGAAGGAAACAGAAAAGAAGAAGAGGATAAAAAAAATCCTTTTTAATTTTTTTCTTATGGATTTTTTTCAGTAATACAAGTGCATTGCCCTTGGCCTTCATAAGCCCTGCAGAAAACAGTTATCATGGCATATAGCAGACAACAAAATCTATGCACCTGTGTTAAAGCAGACTGGATATATTTGATGTGTGAAATTTAGGCTCTCTTGCCTTTCACTTAAGGCTCTTGTTTTTATTTGAATTATGAAGAAGCAAATGAAAATTTCAAAAATAGAAAATTAATTACAAAAAAGTTAAACTGCATTTAATAACCAATAATTATTTCCTGTTCATAGCAAGGTAATTTTCAGTTCTATTTCTTCCATTTTGAGATACAACATAATTAGCTAATAGCATTTATATATACTTTATATAACTCAATATTTATGTTTTTATATATAATGTATCCATTATCCAGTAGAATTTCTCTGTAAATAAAAAAGAATGCAAAGAAAAAAATGGTATTCTGTATTTTATATAGAAAAGTATACCCCTTTCAATAAATTTCTTTTTCCAAAAGAAATCACTACAAAATTTTTTCATAATAGAGACAGATGCTGGTGACACCCATAATTAAACAAAGTACAATTATGTGATCTCATATTTCATGGTTGATTCTAGAAATGCCTTTTTTCAAGGAGTCGACAGTCTCAAGAACACTAGATTACAAACTTCTCTAATTAAATGTGTACTTGATTCACAAAGCAGTTCCCATTCAATGGACAGAAATTAAATCCTTCTATAATTTTTATCTTCTTTAAATACTCAGAAAATCTTTGGCCTTAAAAAAAGCTCATTTTTGCTGTGAAGCAAATGTACTATTTATCATACAAATCTAGTTTTAAATCCCAGGCACCTCTGCTTCTCATTGCTCTGCGCCGTGATGTTCTGTACCAAAGGCCAGCATTTCCAAAGGTGTTGGAGAGATAACACTTGGGAACCGCTCAAACTGTTTTTTTTCCTATACTGGGAGATCATCAATACACATCAGCATATAAAAAGCTCTGACCCATTTTAAAGTAAAGGAAATACTTTATTTAAATCAGGGTTTTCCAAAACTAATTGGCCATGAAAACTTTTCTATACATAATAACTATTCTTATCCTGAAAATTACCATTTTATGGAACACATTTTGTAGAATTATGCTTTCAACTTTACCTTCATTCAATTAAAAAATGCCTCCCTCACACTGAAATGAATGGCTTTTAATGATTTAATACAAAAATGCCCCCAAAGAGATTTGCAAAAATGCCCCCAAAGAGATTTGCAATGGACCAAAGCCTTCTAAAATACAACCCAAAGGATGTACACTTTAATGGCTGAATTTCAGACCCTGGGGCAGGACCATAATTGCATTCTATAAGATGCCTTTCAGTGGTACATCTCAAACTCACTAAATCACAAAAGAAAAAGCATTAACGTTTTGTGCCACCAGCTACTACAAAATATGCAAAACAGATATAAGATGCAAAAAACATTTTTAAAATGAGGTATAAAATTCAAAGTCAAACAAAGTTCTACCTCATTTACAATTATGGAAATATGCAATATCGTTGTGCTAACTTGATATGAATTATCATCCAATCAACAAATCCATATCTCTCACTCTTCACCCCTCCTTCCTTCCTCCCTCCTCTCTCCCTGCCTCTTTCTCTCCCTCTCTCATTCTCTCTTCCCGCTTCCTTTCTCCTTCCCTCCTTCCTTTTCTTCTTTCTTTCCTGCTTTCCTTCTTCCCTTCCTCTTCCTGTTAACATAAACTATCAGGAGGCAATAATTAAGAAAATAAAATGTAAAAAGAGATAATAAAATAAAATTCTTTGGGGGATCAAAATTTCAAATTGGCATGCAAAGATTCAGGTAGCAATCCAAATAGTGTCCCACTAAGGAACAAAAGTCAGAAGTTTTTAAAAGGCAGAAGGGAAGGTTTGTAAAGTCATTCACAAAGAATTTTAATTGGTGCTGGTGGCAGAAAGCTAACCTTGGCAAAACATGATTGATGACCAAGTTTATGACTAAGTAAAAGTTTGTCACTGCAACAAATTGCCATAGTTTTTGCAGTGTTCTCAAAATATTTATGGTTTTGTTCAGTTCAAAAGTTTATGTTCTGTCTGACAAAGAGGTGCTAAGACCCACTTCCAGAATGGCCTCCTGGCTCCATTTTAGGGACACACTCCTTCTCTTACCAGATTAAGAGAGGAGAAATTGAGCCAGTATTCTCTGTAACTGGTCTATCTCTGGACTTTGTTGCAGCTTTAGTTCAATTCCATTCACCCCATTTTGAGGGTAGAATTTAGACTTTCCCTTCTTCAGGGCCCAGGATCTAAGCATTGGTGAGGTTCTAGCAATGTGCTTTATGAGGTGTGAGCAATCAGTCCCTGCTTTATAGGCTGATTGACAGCTTTCTTTCTTTCTTTTTTTTTTTAGGTCACTTGGAAGTTCTCTTTGATCTACACTCCTTGTGCCAACTTTCTGTTCTGTGGGGTGAATGCTCTCTTTGCCCTGCGGTCCCATGCTTGGCCCTGAGAGGGCTGTTGAGACTGTAAAGCAGATCCCACTCCCTGAAGGTAGATATTTCCTTTGAGATGCTCCACTCAGGTAGTTCTTCCCTCTCTCTTCTTTAACTCATAGCCCAGAGTATCTACAGGAATTTCCTTGGGATCTCATTCCCTGCCCCTATGTGAGGGACACCACCCGTCTTCACCCAGCAATCACTGAAACCTGTAGGAAAGTAAAGTGTTGTTTTATGCCCAGCCCTCCTCTGGATTGTTTTCTGTCACACTAGCCCATATGCCAGATTCTCCTTGGTCTGGACTATCTAGATGACTTATCTCTTTGTTTCTGTCAGGACTGAGCATAATAGTGGATTTCTTCTCTCCTGAAAGACTTGTTGCTTACCAAGTTTAGTTCATATAAATTTATTCTTGTCCTCAGCTCTCTGTTGGTTTAAGAATAAACTATCAATCACACCTACTTCTTATGCACATATCAAGACTGAAAAACAAAAGATTAAAAATATCTAAAAACTGAGTGCTTTGTGGCTCATGGCAGATTTCCTCAAACTGTGATTTTTGTGTTCAACACTCACTTGAGCTAATGATGAGTTTATTGAAGTAAAAGAATAAAAGGGGATAAGGCAGATAAGGAGGAGAATGGAAAAAAGGAAAGAAAAGAGGAGAAAGAAGTTATGGTTTAACCTATCATAAATTTGGCATAGGTTTTTTTTATTCTTTTTTATCTTGAGCCTGGGATGAGAATAAAGGCCACGTGCTCAGATGCACATGGTTTCTATTTTACCATGTCCATAAAGTATGTGACAAGCACTATCATTGATTCATACAATTAAACATATACTTGGCTCTAAGCTTTTATATAGTTTTATATAAACTTTTGACATTCTCACTCTCTGATCTTTAGCAGACCTTTCTGTATTCACAGGATCTAAGTGGGTAGGAAGCAAATCCTTATATTTCATCATTATACCAACTGAAATACATATATGGGAGATAATTTATTGTAGTTACCAACTGAGCCAGAAATACACCAGTGTGACATTTAATGAAATAAATGTTGCCTACAAATGCAGATGGTAGGTGTGAGTCAATTATATATAAAATGGCAGGAATTAGTTTAGAAATGCAATGGTAAAAAAAATCAAACTACATCACTCTATGGAGGCAGGCACACAGAAAGGTCCTTTTCCTGCTGTTTCTTGTCAAATGTCAAAAGGTCAATGTGACATTTTACAGCTATATTTTCCTTCCATCACTTATCATTTTTTTCTCCCTTAACTAATATGACTCTTTTTGGAACAATATAAGATGGGAATGGGGCCCACGTCTGACATCCTGACCGTAAAGCTATCTGCCTCACTGCTTTTAGTTCCTATTGTCCAACATAGAAATGTAGATTACTGTTAGTGTCAAAAGATAACTCAGTCACAAGGACACAAATATTTGGGAAAGGGGTAACCCTCTTAGGCCTCAAGTTGGAGAAGCAATCTCAGTTTTCCTTCCATACTATGGAGATTTTTCAGTTTCTCAAGAAATATCTTTAAATTCGGCGAATTGTCTTTGTCTTAATTTTCTATTAACTATAATAAGCTAATTAAGTTAATTCCATATTTTTTCATGGCTTGAGTTCTCATTTTTTTTTTTTTTTATCACCGAATAATGTTCCATTATCTGGATGTTACATAGTTTATCCATTCACCTACTGAAGGACAATCTTGGTTACTACCAAGTTTTGGCAATTGTGAATAAAGTCGCTATAAACATCTATGTGTACATTTTTATGTAGACATAAGTTTTCAGCCCAAAGGCGTAAATACCAAGAAGAGAGATTGCTAGATCGTATGATCAGATTACGTTTAATTTGGTAAGAAACTGCGAAATTATCTCCCAAAGTGGCTGTATCATTTTGTATTCTACTAGCAATGAATGAACGTTCTTGTTACTCCATATCTTTACAAGCATTTGGTTGTCAGGGTTTTGGAGTTTGATCATTCTAATAGAAGTGTAGTGGTATCTCATTGTTGTTTTAATTTGTAATTCCCTAATGACAAATGATGCTGAGTATCTTTACATATACTTATTTGCTGTGTGCATATATTCTTTGGTGAGGTTATTTCTTCGTATCATTTGCCCACTTATTAATTGGGTTGTTAGTTTTACTGTTGAGTTTTAAGAGTTCTTTGTATATTTCAGATAATTGACTTTTATCAGATATTTGTTGTAAATATTTTCCCCCAGTCTATGGCTTGCTTTCTCTTTCTCTGACAATATCTTTTGCAGAGCAAAAGTTAATTTGTGTTGTTTTAAGATATTAAGTTTGTAGTAATTTGTTACAGTAGCAATAAAAAACATAGAGCAAGTGATTATAAAATGACTGAATTAAAAGCCA
>NW_011888849.1:7811612-7820510 GCF_000151845.1 Pteropus vampyrus | reverse complement strand
GATGACACTTTTTAGGTGATATCATTGTTGATATTGTCAAACTCAATTATAGTACAGAGGAGGAGAGTCACCTAGTGACATTTAAAGGTATTTGGATAGACTATTTAGACTGAGCAGGGTCTGTGCACCCTACAAACAGCAGCAAGTGGAAGCTGCATATTCTGTACATATTACAGCCTGAATAAAGAAATTTGGTGTTTGAAAGAAATTAGGTAAAATCAAAAAAGAAAAAAGGCAAATTGGACATTAGGAGACAAAATAGTATGTTGGCCTAAGCAAAAGGGCAGAATTTCCATTGTTTTAAAAATCAAATAGTTCTCTAATTTCCATTAAAATTAGGACTAAAGATTACTGAAAATCCAAAAATTATGAAAGATTATTTCATAATTAATTAGTATCCTTTTGAACATTAAATATTCCAGAAAGTTTGGAAGATGAGCCTGAGAAAGACAGTTAGAAAGTTACCAAACACTTCACAAGAAATATGATTTGCTGAATTGTTAACCCTTGGTGGGTTTGGAAGAACCTTATTATCCCCTGTAACTCTATAGCTTCACATTCCTGGTTAGGATATGCTGTTTCCTTGGGAAATGAGAAATGTTACAATTTTAGCCAATCTTCTGTAACAAAGATTACATCTCATTTAAGCTGTTCATTTAATCTCTCCTCTCTTTGACTTTATGGAAATGTAAAGGTCATTGCTTAGTTGGAGGACTTTCATTTCATTCAGTCTTTTTATTCACATCTAATTTTCATTTGATTTACACATAATTCTTTCCATTGTTAGTTTAATGGAAATATTGAGAATTTATACAGTAGCTGTTAATCTTTTTGTTTTGTATTTTATTATTATTTTTTCAATTACAGTCATCATACAATATTAGATTACTTTCAGGTGTAATTTTCAAAGTTGTTTTTATCCTCTAATATTCTGCTAAATGTTGAAATCTCCTAAAATGTTGAAGAAATTGTTGCTATTACAGCATGTGCAGATTCAATCTTTCCTTCCAAAATCAACCCCAGTCCATTTCAGTCCCCTTTTGAACGATTTTGAGATATCTGAAAAATATTTTGGGCAATGCTTCCATTTTTAAGATGGCATTTATAGTAACAAAATAGTAAAATGGAAATAAACACCTTGTCTCAAAAATTAGACACTTTGTCAAAGTTAGTAGAAAATTAAACCTTCAATCACATTCATTAGTTGTGAAAATATACAGTTCCATTGTTCTATGGAAGTCTTGAGAGTAATTTCAAATAATTCTCTTAGAAAAAATGATATAATCATTAAAATTATTTCATATTTCCCAATTTTTTATGTATCTTAATTATTCTTAGAAGTTATGTGATTTCCCTTAATAAGTTGTGTGTTCATGTGTGTGAGTGTGCGTGTGTGTATGTTCATCACAAATGAACTGAGTTTAAATTTGCCTGTTAGCCTTTTTTTTTTTTTTTTAATTAATTTATTTTGTATGACATTGGTTAATGAAATCTGGTAAGTTTCAGCTATACATTTTAACAGTAAGGCATACAAATATTTACATTGTGTGTTCACCTCCCATACTTAGATTTCTTTCTGTCACCACATATTTGACCCCTTTCACCCTAATTACCTTCCCTTTCCCCTCTTCCATCTGGTAACCACTAGTCTATTGTCCATGAGTCAATGTTTATTTGGCCTGTTCGTTTGTTGCATATCATGTGATCTTCAAACTTTTCTGTCTGGCTTACTTCGCTTAGCATGATTATCTTGAGGTCCATCCATATTGTCGCAAATGGCAGTATTTCATCTCTTCTTATGGCTAAGTAATATTCCATTGTATATATGTGCCACAGCTTCTTTATCCAATCATCTATCCTAGGACATTTTGATTGTTTCCATGTTCTGGCTACTGTGAACATCGGTGTGCAAATATTTTTTCGGATATGAGTTTTCAAGTCTTTGGGGCAAATACCTATTGTAGGATACTCAAACAGAGAGACAGGACACTGAGGCAATAAGCAAGAAGTAATGTTGATTGGTGCTGGCACAAGCTCAACGGATTCACATCCAAAGGCTGAGCCGTGATTGCGACAAGGCTTTTTATTTTATATACATAAGTGTATTTTGATTGGTTGGCGAGCTGTTAGGGGAGTGACCGACAAGGGCCTGTGGTCTGTGTCAGCTGTGACACTGAAAAATCCCTTACCTATTATGGGAAGGGAAGTGAGCTCGGCCTCCACTACCGCATACCCATGAGAGGTAACAGACAACCGTCTAGTTCCATTTTTTTACAGGTGGCTTTCCAGATTTCCCAGCACTATTTATTGAAGAGGCTTTCCTTTCTCCACTGTATGTTTTTGGGTTTTTTGTTGAAAATTATTTGCCCATATAAACATGGGTTTACTTCTGGACTCTCGATTCTGTTCCACTGGTCTGTATGGCTGTTTTCCTGCCAATACCATGCCATTTTGATTACTGTCACTTTGCAGTATAATTTGAAGTCAGGCAGAGTGATGCTCCTAACCCTTATTCTTAATCTTTCATTTAGCCTATCTTTTTTCAGTAACCTCTCAGTTAGCTTCCACCACAACAACTGCTCTCAAGTAACAAATAATGGTAGCAATCATTCATATTGCAATTATTATGTGTCAAGAATATGTTTGCTTTACATATATTTACTCACTTAGTCCTCACAACTATTGTAGGTGATGGGTACTTTTATCACCCTCATTTTATAGATGAGGGAAGTAAAGCACAGAGATCTTAAGCAATTTCCTTCCTGAAATTAATCTTTGTTTTACTTTATTTTCTGTCACAGGCAAAGTCTATTCATTATAAACAGGCAAAAAAAAAAAATTTCTTTCAAATGGCACTGTCTTTAGTCACAACTGGGCTGATGCAAACATACTGTATTTAATGCTATGATTGTAGTAATACTGATTATCAGTCCTTATGTTTGCTTACATGGATAATCAGAAAGAATTCATGAAATTTTTTAATTACATAGTTTTTAGCCAAAAACTAAATAAGAGCATAGTATCATCAGAAAATATGCTATGCCATTTTTTTTTTTTATCCATGTCAATGTTATATACTAACTTTGAACTTTTCACAATTTACTTTTAGAATTTTCAGGATTTACTTTTATTTCTCAGAATTTACTTTTAGAATTCTCTTTCTTCTAATTCTCAATAAAGATGCCTTTCAATATAACTCCTTAGGAGGCCACTTTCTTATATAGTCTGCACTTTGGGTATTCTATTAACTTAAGAGGTGTTAAACAACAAAATACAACTCTTCATTCTATTCTTCCTTTACTTAAATACATCATCTCCATCTGAGTTCCTGCCATGCCTAACATCAGAAAATGTCTCTATTACTCCCACATTATACTACATTATATTTTAAATATTTCCTCCTTAATGCTCACTCCACTGCTCAAGCTTTTGACTCATCTCTCTAAGGATCCAGGAAACCACTGATCACTGTCACTTATTTCTGACACATATCATTATACAGCTACTAAGGCTGACAAGAACAGAGTTCAAAAAGAAAATAAGCTGAGTCGAAGGGATTCAATTCTGACATCTATATGGCTAGCAACAGGCCCCTCCAAATCAAAGAAAATGTAAGCAATCATCTCCTTTTAATTCGACCCAACAAAAATTCAGTGAGCAAATTCTATGTGTTTTTTTAATAAAGGTATTAAAATGGGATATCAGAAAATTCAACATATCATAAAGAAGCACTCAATTACATTCCAACTCTCTCTTGAAAAAGCCCCACGATTCTCTAAATCTGTTTTCCTTATATAAAATTAAATTATATCATAGAATCATGAGAGTTAAATGAGATAGAGAAAATTTTACATTTATTCTCTGGTGCACATATAGGCAATCAAAAAAATATATATATATATATGAAATAAACATAAACAAATTGTAAACTCGCTATCCTCATTCATCTTTTATTTTTCCTCTCACAACACCCTTGATTTAATATACATGTCTTTCCTGCCAGGCCCCAGTATACCAGGTAGCCTCTCTTTTTATTACTGCCATCTGCTAGGAAATTTGGTTAAACTACTAATGAAGGAACTAAAATATGTCAACAGCTCTAATAATCCCAAATGAATAACTTATATTTAGTTAATCTAACTCCAGATTATACATTTAGCAAGTAGTTGAGCTAACGTTCAAAATCAGACAGCCTGGCTTCAAAGTACTCATGCTTTACTACACAATACTGACTTTCTGTAGTGATCTTATGGTCAAAGGGATAAACTCAGAGGAATGTTTACTTTTCAGTGGTTTATATTTACTTAAAAAATAAAACTTGTAGATACTATAATTCTGTAGGAAATTTCTACAGTGAATATATGTTAATCATTTTTCTTATAGAGTTTCTGACTCTTTCCATTAGAAATAATTTATAGAACTGTTATTATTAAATGTTTCCATATCAACTTGATAATTAACTCCAAAATGAAAATTAGGGAGATTTTCTTAACTACAAAAACATGATCGTTGGTGCAAAATGCAAGACGACTCCCCCCCTCGACCCGATTTCTAGCCTTAAAGACATTGAAAGTTGGACAATCATTGATATTGTGCTCTTTAATCCAGAGAACATTTCCTGCCAAACATGACTGAGCTCTCTTTATTACTGATTTTACAGGAACAAACACCTCCTAAAAATTAACATTATTATTAAACCAGGCTGGATTTTTTTTCAAAAAGGTGTAATAGTGACTTGTGGAAATGGAATGAAATTTAAAAATATATCTTTTTGATAAAGTATGAGGCTGTGATGAAGAAGGGGAATAAGTGAGGGTGTACTTTATGCCATCAAATAAATATTAAGGAAAAAAAAATACACATACACACATACTGCAATTGACAAGGGCTTCTAAGACATTCATTTTAGGCAGTATATACTTCCTGAAAAGCCCATTTACAAAATGATCTTTACATAGTTTTTACAAAGTTTCCTGGTGCATTCAGAATAAAGTTTGACTTCCATCTGACTTTTCAGAGCAAGGGACTATAATGGAATAAACTCCAGTTAACATAGTTCCTGCCACTTATTTGGAAAAGGATTCCAGTTTTAAAATATATTCAAGGAGAAGTTCCTTAATGGTCAGTAGCAAATAGACCTTGGCAGGGCTATCACAGAATTGTATCAGTGTTCTGTCAGGCTCATTACACAAAAACACGAGGGGTGATCTTTGGAAATAAAATATGGACTAATCTTCAGCAATTTAAATAGAGGGGTGGACCTATGGATCAAGAGAGAAACACCCCTCTTCCCTTTCAACTGGCTGTATCTGTGCCCAACCAGATAAAGAGGCTTCCTTGTGGGTCAGCTTTAAGGTTTCTGATCTATTCAGAAAAGCAAATTTGAGGAAAAAAAAAAAAAAGGAATAAAAACAGTTTAATTCACATAAAAGAGTCAGGTCACATTGAGAAAAAAAATGCACTGATCTCATAAATAGGAACTGATAAGTTCAAAAGGGCTTAGTATCCTCAAATTTGAATCAAGGGAGAATAGCTCACTTTAATGTTAGTAATTTTAAAGCTTTTTATCTAGTAGCTTATAAGATGAGCTTGCTCCAGGATTCTAGATAATCCTGTCCCCTACAATGCCCTTGGAAATGTATGTGGGTTGACTGCAGAATTACATCTGAGATAAAGATGGG
Organism: Pteropus vampyrus; assembly: GCF_000151845.1. Classification (NCBI taxonomy): domain Eukaryota; kingdom Metazoa; phylum Chordata; class Mammalia; order Chiroptera; family Pteropodidae; genus Pteropus; species Pteropus vampyrus. The sequence goes on along the minus strand of NW_011888849.1, from coordinate 7,814,829 downwards.
TAGAGAAAACTTTGGAAATTATTTCACTGCTACTGCATTCCTGGACAGAATGCCTGGAAAAAGTTTTTACACTCAAAATGGTGAATGTAGGATTGACTATAACTTACTTAAATATTTATGGTTGAGATGTGTTATTTCTTTTTGAGTATGACTGCAGATATTCAATTTTCCCTACCAACTACCCACTAGACTACCCACTAGATTATCATCTAAGTTAATCAATCATACATAGGAAAGCAATGTTATTTTTAACTATTTAGCATAATTCTTTATATCATTTTCAATTCACTTGAAAATGGGGGAACATTAAAATTATAATAAAAATAGTTTTGGATGGAAGCAATTCATATTTAAAATTTTGTATAGAAAAAAGCCTCTGACTTTCATCTGGCCTTAAAATGGCAGATATTTTCAATATTTTTTTTTTTTTCCAATTTGCAGGGATCACTCACGACCTTTGAATAACAACTCTCATGTCTTATGCACCATGGGAGTCATACAATAGCATAAAATGCAAGATATTATAATATAGCTGGTAGAAAAAAAATATATATATATATAAACATTTAAAGAGGTAAAAGTTATACAGGCCAAAATCTAGGTCACAGATAGTAAATGTCAAATAAGTGTTAATACCTCATCAGATGGAAGACAGATCAACCCTTTTCTTTGATAGGATATGATTAAGAAAGCCTTCTCAAACTAGTGAGTATGCTTCTGGCCCTTAGAGAACAGAAAATGGTCTGATAAGCAGAGATGTGGAAAAGCAGGTGCCCCCAGACTGAAGCATAGCTTGATAATGGATGTTGTTTATGTCAGAGTAAATGACATTGTAATAGAAGAGCTGAAAATTTCAATGGCAGTACAATAAAGCTTTATTTGTTATTCATATTAAGTCTGATGCAAGTCATGCTACCTTCATTCATATTTTAGCTGTGCTCCTTGGAGCAGATAACTTGGAGCAGAACTTAATTCTCTCTTAAATAGGTGGGCTCTCTTAAAGAGAAATAGAAGAAAGCAAAAAAGGAATATGGATATCAGATTGCAGAGTGCTATGAATATAAGACTGAGAATTCATTTTATCTCACGTACCTATTATGTTCTACAGACACTAAATCTGAAATATGATCATCCCAAAGATACGATAAAGAAGAAACTTGGGAATGGAAAATAAAAGGATAACAAACGAGTCATTAAAAATGGGAATAAATAAGATGATACAGACAACTACTTATTTATTGCTTCCACAGAATAAAATGTGTATGTTTGGCTGAGTCCCTCCTGCCCGACGCTTGTTTATATGTTACATTCAAAATTCATGAATTGAACAACATATATGTGGGAGGAGGTACTAGGTTCTCAGGATGCTCTAGTGAACAAATGCTCTGCCCACATGGGGCTTACACTCTGCCAAGGAGAAATATTTTGACTTTTTACATTCCTAAACTCTGAAAAAGCCCAAGAAATTAGTCCTTCATATATTGCTTCTTTTAAGAGCAACTTAACCAAATGCCCAAACATATCAAACAACCTTTCCTCAAGGCAGCAAGCACATCCTCTATTCTTAATCCGTGCCCAGGTCCTTTAACAAGTACTTCACTGTAGTACAGAGATCATTGAACTAGTAGAATAAAGGAGTCTCCTGTACCCACAACACTGAGCTGATAGGAGTCAATGTTCCTAACCCACACCTCTATAAGGACCTGAGCAGAACTGCATCTTCTATAGGACTATAGGAATTCACAGTCTCTCAACTCTATTTCTCTACTCCATATCCTTAATATTCAACAGCTTTAAATTCCAGGATGCCAATGTAACTGAAACAAACTGTTTCTTAGACAATTATACAGTTCCCTAGGTACTTCTTAGGCACTTTTAATGCCTGCCCCTACAGTAGTTCTTAATTTTTTTTTAATGTTATAATTGGCTGTGTTTCTCTTCTTCTATACAAGTTTTTATTTTTTTCAGGGAAGTTCTCACTTTTGTGTCATCTATGTTACTTATCAAAGTACCTTATAAATTAAGTATTAAAAAATGTCTACTGAATTTTATTTTATTATGCCAGGAAAATAGACAGTTTACAAAAAAAAAAAAGTCTTTTACCACCAAATGCATGATTGATCTCAGAGGTTGTTCAGAAATTATCAAGTGCCTTCTGAAACAATTTCAGCCCAAAAATAAACTTCTGGTCATGTTTTTCCAAGGGCTTATTTTCTGTACACAATTGGCCCTAAATCTCTGTGTTGCAGCAGTTATTGATCTCCTATGAAACCCCTGTGGAGAAAATAAATGAAATGGGAAATAGAGACCGTTTTTGTAACTGTGATGAGAAAAAGGTCATGAGACCTCTTGAAGATCTCTGGTCTCTTTGGAAGTAGCTGGGTAAAGACTAGGATGACACAGTGCCCCCTCATCAAATGTGAGAAGAGAGACATACACTGAAATAAAGAAGAAAATCTGACCAGAAACTTGATAGTGAAGGTCAACAATGACTACAGATTCACAGCTGAAAACATGAGGCTTGCGAGGATAAACACAACAAAGTCTATGATGCAGCATTTGTTAAATAGATGCCTACTAAATTTAATTTAATAATACTATAAAAATCTACACTTTACAAAGACAGTAAGTGTTCTTCCACCAAATGTATAAATGATCTCAGAGGACATACCAGTAGCTCTTAATCAAAAATGAAAGATCAGTATTCACTTAAATACAAATTCCATGTGCCTCCTGCCACTAGAGTTAACAGAATCCCTTGAGTAAAAGGATAGATGTTTTTACAAATATAAACAAATTCTGTCATTTAAAAACAGGGAAATAATCACCTCCTGACAACATAACTTTCCTCAAACATATACTCCTCTACAGTTAAAAACGCTACAGTAAAGAAAGAGCACGTAAAGCATAAACCAAAATAGGAGGTTCAGAGTTGACTTCTAGATTCAGACTGATCCAGGCTCCAGTCTCATTCTAACACATGGAGCTGTATGAACTGGGACAAGTTACTTAAACTTTCTGGGACTGACTTTTTATATCTGTAAAATGATGATAGCAATAGTGTCTATTATTATGAGAATTAAATGAGAAAATGACTTTAAAAGACACAGTCCTTGGCATATAGCAATGCTTATATAGCAATCAATATAATCAAGAGTAATAAATATAAATAAAAACAAAGCAGGACAGGGATTTGATAAAGAGAAGTCAATATTAT
>NW_011888849.1:7806022-7807887 GCF_000151845.1 Pteropus vampyrus | reverse complement strand
GACATACCAGTAGCTCTTAATCAAAAATGAAAGATCAGTATTCACTTAAATACAAATTCCATGTGCCTCCTGCCACTAGAGTTAACAGAATCCCTTGAGTAAAAGGATAGATGTTTTTACAAATATAAACAAATTCTGTCATTTAAAAACAGGGAAATAATCACCTCCTGACAACATAACTTTCCTCAAACATATACTCCTCTATAGTTAAAAACGCTACAGTAAAGAAAGAGCACGTAAAGCATAAACCAAAATAGGAGGTTCAGAGTTGACTTCTAGATTCAGACTGATCCAGGCTCCAGTCTCATTCTAGCACATGGAGCTGTATGAACTGGGACAAGTTACTTAAACTTTCTGGGACTGACTTTTTATATCTGTAAAATGATGATAGCAATAGTGTCTATTATTATGAGAATTAAATGAGAAAATGACTTTAAAAGACACAGTCCTTGGCATATAGCAATGCTTATATAGCAATCAATATAATCAAGAGTAATAAATATAAATAAAAACAAAGCAGGACAGGGATTTGATAAAGAGAAGTCAATATTATAAGTAAGAAAAGTTAATACAGAATGAGCATTTTAAAAGTGCCAGGAGTCTTTTCAGAAAACATAAGTCAGACCAATCTGGAGGCCACATAAGAGCAGTAACTCTCTATTTTTCACCACTGTATCCAATACTCTTAGAAAGTACTTAGAAAACATTTGTTAAAAATAAAATATTGGGCCTAGAACAGCCAACCCATTATTTAAGTAGAACAAAGTCAGAGTGCTGACACTATCCAACTTTGCAACTTACTAGTAAAGCTACAGTAACAAAGACAGTATAGTACTGGCAAAGGAAGAGATGAATAAATCAATGGAACAGAACAGAGATTCAGAAATAGTACCACACAAATATAATCAACTGACCTTTGACAAAGGAGCAAAGGCAGTTTAATGGAGAAAGGGTAAACATTTCAACAAATTGTGCTGAAACGACTAGATATATGCATGCAAAAAAAAAAAAAAAAACAAATCTAGATACATATATTACAGCTTTCACAAAAATCAACTCAAAATGGATCACAAACTTCAATATAAAATGCAAAACTAAGAAATTTCTAGGAGAAAATATAAGAGAAAATTAGGTGATGTTGTGTTTGGCAATGACCTTAAATATAACATCAAAAGCACAATCCATGAAAAAAAAAAAATTCATAAATTGGACTTCATTCAAAGTAAAAACTTCTGCTATGTGAAAAACAAAAGAACGAAAAGATAAGCTATAGACTGGGAGAAAATCTTTTCACTCGGTAAATCTGAGAAAGGACTATTTTCCAAAATATAGAAAGAACTCTTAGAGCTCAACAGAAAACAAACAATCTCGTTTTAAAAATGGGCAAAAATCCTAAACAGACATATTATCAAAGAAAATATACAGAAGCAAATAAGCATATGAAAACATGTTAAATATTTAAGTCATTGGATAATTTAAGTTAAAATGAGATACTGCTGTACATCTATTAGAATGGCTAGACTTCAAAACACTGATACCACCAAATGCTGAGGAGGATGTGAAAAAGAAACAGGAACTCTCATTCATTGCTGGTGAGAATACAAAAGGGGACGGCCACTTTGGAAGACAGTTCAGTAGTTTCTTACAAAACTAGACATACCTTTACCATAAAATCTTGTAATCGTGGTCCTTGGTATTTTCACAAGTGAATTGAAAACTTCACTTTCAATTGACCACACAAAACCTGAACATGAATGTTTATATCAGCTTGATTCATAACTGACAAATCTTAGAAACAACCAAGAGTTGTCCTTCAATAGGTCACAGATAAACTGTGGTATACCTAAAAAATGGAATATTATTCA
>NW_011888849.1:7803024-7805142 GCF_000151845.1 Pteropus vampyrus | reverse complement strand
TTTAAAAATGGGCAAAAATCCTAAACAGACATATTATCAAAGAAAATATACAGAAGCAAATAAGCATATGAAAACATGTTAAATATTTAAGTCATCGGATAATTTAAGTTAAAATGAGATACTGCTGTACATCTATTAGAATGGCTAGACTTCAAAACACTGACACCACCAAATGCTGAGGAGGATGTGAAAAAAAAACAGGAACTCTCATTCATTGCTGGTGAGAATACAAAAGGGGACGGCCATTTTGGAAGACAGTTCAGTAGTTTCTTACAAAACTAGACATACCTTTACCATAAAATCTTGTAATCATGGTCCTTGGTATTTTCACAAGTGAATTGAAAACTTCACTTTCAATTGACCACACAAAACCTGAACATGAATGTTTATATCAGCTCGATTCATAACTGACAAATCTTAGAAACAACCAAGAGTTGTCCTTCAATAGGTCACAGATAAACTGTGGTATACCTAAAAAATGGAATATTATTCAGCACTAAAAAGAAATGAGCTATCAAGCTACAAAGAGACATAGAGAAACATTAAAGCATATTGCTAAGTGACAGAAGCCAAATTAAAAGACTACACACCATCTGATTCTAACTATATGACATCCTAGAAAAGACAAAACTATAGATACAGTAAAAAGATCAGGAGTTGCCAGTGAGAGGTTTGGGGGGAAGGGAGGAAGGATGAATAGGTAGAACATAGAGGAGTGTTAGGGCAGTAAATTGTTCTGTATGATACAGTTAAGTTGAATCTATATCACTATATGTTGTATATAACCCCTTAGAATATACAACAGAAAGTATGAACCCTAATGTAAATTATGGACTTTAGTTAATACTGTATCAATATTGGTTCATCAATTACAAGAAATGTTCCACAGTGACAGAAGATACTGGGGAAATACTGGGGAAATTTGGGGGGAGTGGAGGAGAACGGAAGTATATTAGAACTCTCTATATTTTCTAATCAATTTTTCTGTTAATCTAACTTTTTTCTGAAAAAAAGTCTATTAATATAAAAACATTTTAAATTGAAATACGGCACCAGGTCCTACCACTCAGTATCTAATGATGATGCATCAATTTTATTTGAGACAATTCTCAATACGAAACAGAAATCTGTGTTTAAATAAAAAGGGAACATCAGACACAGAGCCATACTCATCGCAGAAAATTACTAGGCAGTGGTCAGAGTAAGGCCTGCTGTCAATAATGAAGACATCTCAGAAAACCATCAGTTTCATCTCTAGCATTTAGTCAATATACTTATGCTGTTCAATTCCTTCTCTACATGAGGTTTAATGAGGCAAAAACAAATCATTAAATTATTTTTGATTACTTGGACCAGTAGCCAGCAAGTATTCTTAATCAAAAAAATAATAATTCCATAGAGCAGATACTACTTTCAAACATTAATCACAAAGATTTACTAAGTGCTTTTGCCTTGAACCTATTCAGCACCTGACAGAATGTTAAGGGAATTATTAAAACAGTCACGAGAGACAAGGATCTATTTCAAAAACAATAATTAAGCTATTTCTAAAACATTACAAATCTCGTTATGTCTTTGAAGGTTTTAATTACAATCTGGAAACATATAACTTCTCTTTGGTTTTTATACAGACTACAAAAGACCTAGTTATAAATGTATAAGTGAATTCTCTAACAAAATATAATGCATAAAACTATTGCATGTATTATTTTCATAATCAAATGTTTGACTAAACTGAAGTAATGTCATAATTCGCATTTGGCTTCACACGGGTATCCAGAAAACATGGCTTGCACTTCTCTGATAGTTAAACTTAATTTTGATTGTTGATTATAAATTCTCTTATGAGGAGCCTGTGTTATATTTGTGGATACAGTCGCTTTCACATGTCCTTAGCACACACAGAGTACCCATTAACTTCATTGGGAATTCAGCGTGCTTCAAGGCTGACAGTGCTCTGCAGGAGCCAGAATTGTAGTAAAACTCACTTCAATTCTTCTAATTAATTAGTTATCTAACCCTTAATATTTAAGGTAATTCATGTTGCTTTTCTATGAGGTAGAGTTTTTACAAATGTCTATAAATTCCATGCTTATTATAATGCATATATCTTTCAAC
>NW_011888849.1:7798867-7802974 GCF_000151845.1 Pteropus vampyrus | reverse complement strand
TTTAGTCAATATACTTATGCTGTTCAATTCCTTCTCTACATGAGGTTTAATGAGGCAAAAACAAATCATTAAATTATTTTTGATTACTTGGACCAGTAGCCAGCAAGTATTCTTAATCAAAAAAATAATAATTCCATAGAGCAGATACTACTTTCAAACATTAATCACAAAGATTTACTAAGTGCTTTTGCCTTGAACCTATTCAGCACCTGACAGAATGTTAAGGGAATTATTAAAACAGTCACGAGAGACAAGGATCTATTTCAAAAACAATAATTAAGCTATTTCTAAAACATTACAAATCTCGTTATGTCTTTGAAGGTTTTAATTACAATCTGGAAACATATAACTTCTCTTTGGTTTTTATACAGACTACAAAAGACCTAGTTATAAATGTATAAGTGAATTCTCTAACAAAATATAATGCATAAAACTATTGCATGTATTATTTTCATAATCAAATGTTTGACTAAACTGAAGTAATGTCATAATTTGCATTTGGCTTCACACGGGTATCCAGAAAACATGGCTTGCACTTCTCTGATAGTTAAACTTAATTTTGATTGTTGATTATAAATTCTCTTATGAGGAGCCTGTGTTATATTTGTGGATACAGTCGCTTTCACATGTCCTTAGCACACACAGAGTACCCATAACTTCATTGGGAATTCAGCGTGCTTCAAGGCTGACAGTGCTCTGCAGGAGCCAGAATTGTAGTAAAACTCACTTCAATTCTTCTAATTAATTAGTTATCTAACCCTTAATATTTAAGGTAATTCATGTTGCTTTTCTATGAGGTAGAGTTTTTACAAATGTCTATAAATTCCATGCTTATTATAATGCATATATCTTTCAACAAGGTAATATATATTTCTTAGTATTTGGTTAAATAAATATTAAAAAGGCAGAACACATTTTGTCATATATTTCTTTCATTATTTTTTTAACCTGAGTTTTCAGATGATTCAAGATGCTGGAGATGACTAAATTCTACTGTCTCTTCTCCGTAACAGGGTATGAACAATATTCACAATAAATAAGAACTTGAAATAACTGATGTGACTATAGTTAAGACAACAGTTTTATAAAGGTGATTATACTGAATGTGATTGTATTCTTTATGAAAACTACACATAATAAGTGTGAATGTGGCAACTCAATCAAGGCCTCCCCTTCTAGCCAATATAAACCCGACAGAGAACAGGTTGTTGTCCTAGAGCTGGATTAAGAAACAATTTCAGGTGTTAATTCTCTCGGGGTTATAATACATCCCTGGGTACTAAAACATCACTGGAATAATAATAATAATTGCTGAATCTTAGAAAGAGTTTACTCTGTGTCAGACCTTTTTAAGCACTTCACCTAAAATAAATCATCGCATCATTACAACTGAGCCATAAGTAGGTACTATTGCCTCCATTTTACATTTGAGGACATTGAAACAAAGACATAGTAGTGCACGAGTAAATGTTTACCAAGCTGCTAAGGGGTGAATGAGACCTAATTTGTAACGTTTGCCAGTTTCCATTCACAATAAATAAGAACTTGAAATAACTGATGTGACTATAGTTAAGACAACAGTTTTATAAAGGTGATTATAACATGTTTCCATGTTATAATCACATGTTTCCATGGTGAAAACATTCCCATCACAATCATCATCAATTTCAAATTACCAACATAACATCACTGAATGTGGAGTTTGAAGAGATGTACAGTGGAACACCATTATATAATTTATACCAGCCAAATTAACAGATAGATTTATGTGTATCTGAACAGCATAGCAATAGTACAAATGATAAAATAATGAGTAAGTGATGATTTTAGAGTATTTATAATTTTTTTTTTTTAAACGCCTACAGCACCTGGTATTCTGAGGTGGTCTCCCATCCAAGTACTAACCAGGCCTGACCTTGCTTAGCTTCCGAGATCAGACGAGATCGGGCACGTTCAGGGTGGCATGGCCATAGACTATAAATTCTGCCTTTAATATAACTTATAAATGGCAAATTTGTGCAATTTAATTTTTAATAATGACTCCACTTAAATGAGTTACAAAATCCTTGAAATTTTAACAATCGATTCTCATGTGTTTGTATGAGCTGGTTCTAAACTGGGCAAAGAGGTTAAGAAACTTGTTCAAAGAGAAAATGTAAATAATATGAAGTATGAGCCTGTATTATGTTCATGACAATCCGATGAGACAGATATTATCCCCCATAATAGAAATGAGGAAACAGATATGAAAAATTCGCACAACAAGACCATAACAGTGATGTTATTCAAACCCATGTAGTTCCAGAGTCTTTGCTCCGAGGCACTAGACAAAAATACAACTCAGTATGTCCTAGTTCACCAACAGAACATAAAAATCTTCCTACCTCATTCTAACATACAGCATCTGATTTACTCATTGAAAAAAAAATGGAAAATAAATCTGATATTTTTACCTCAATGCTCTTCTCAAAATGATTTCACAAATATTCAATGCATGGGCCATTTGATTTTAAAAGTACTATTAGTTTGTCCTTGTTTCATAAATGACAAAACTGAGAACTAAGACAATAAGTGCCTCATTCAAGTTTCAGTGAGAAAATGTGAGGCCATAATCCAGCTCTGGATTTATTTAATAAATGTCAATTCCAGAGAAAGAACTTCTCAGTTCTACAACGATGTGTGTTTAAGTCCTGAAGAAATAGTAAAAACTGGTAACAGGATCCAGATCATTCTTTGATGTAGCAGGCCTAAGGCAAGAAATATTCTGTTATTGGCAATGAAACAAGAAACAAGGCAGCGAGAGAGAATCCAAATTACTGCCACCTGAATCTTCATCTCAGACTGCTTCAGGTGCAACTCCTGTGCCTACCCTCCAAGGCTCTGACCCTATTTCTTGTGCAGTGTACTCTCATTAGGACACTTACCCACTTCTACTTACCACCAACCCAATCCTCAGGTAATACAATGTTTTTTTAATAATAGAATCAATTGGAAAACAAAATTTAGTATTTTGAAATTTCAGCATATCCATTTTTATGATTTTACATATATCTTCACTGTTTCTTCTGTCCATCATCTACATTCCACTTTAACTTTATTAGACAGCAAACAAAAATTTCTACATCTAACCAAAGTTTAAGAACTTGATAAGCATAACCAGTTGCAAGTAATACCAAGTCTCACAAAAACCTCAAATGAATCTTATTTTCCTTCTACTAAGAAAGACTTGATGTGGCAAAAAATTTATTAAGAATGTAAACTGCTATAAGATAAGCCCCACAAGGGAAGGAATGCTTGTCTGTTTTGTTAATTGAGAAACACACCATGATGTCTGAAATATCATAGATGTTCAATAATGATTTGTTAAAAATGAATGCTTATTTAATTGCACATCTAAGTTATAAGAATAAAGGCTTTTTCATATCTTATATTGTAGTTTATTAATATGGGAACCCAACAGTGATTCTTTGGAGGTTTTAATATTTTTTAGGCAACAGAGTCCATTTTGAAAGCACATGCACACAAACATAAAGGTATTGATTTGCAGGGAGGAATTTAAAACTTGCTTTTATGTACCTGTCTGTTTGTAATTTTACTTGTAATAAAGTAAATAAATTTTAATTGTAATAAAGACAATTTTTAAAAACCTGAAAGTAAGACATACAGATATTCATTATATATCTGCATCAATTTTAGTTTCAGAATAATTTCCATTTTTATTCTGATTGTAAAATATCCTGATTCACACTTACATATTATGACAAAGGGTAAGACTTTTTAACAGTTCATCTTAGACACTTATGATATTTTTAAAAAGTAAAAAAACTAAAAGAGAATATTGGCTTGGAAGTCAGGTAAAAATATTTTTCATTAAAAATATCTTATACATTGTTAAGCAAAACAAGGTGCTAAAGAGTGTGTACCAAGAGAGGCCTGGATCAGATTCTCCCTCACAGCTCAGAAGGAGCCCACCCTGCCTACACTTTGATCTCAGACTTCTCAGAACTGTGAAATAAGAAATTTCTGTTGCTTAATAATAGCTACAACAAGATTATGTACACTATAAAACCAGCTATTTAAAAATTAGTAGCTATCTATATCTATATG
>NW_011888849.1:7789826-7797217 GCF_000151845.1 Pteropus vampyrus | reverse complement strand
ATAGCAATAGAAAACTAATACGATTTCATAATAGAGTTTAAAAAGAAATCTTTGAATAGAGATGTATACAAATACATAATTTTTTTTCAAAAATTTAAAAATAAAGAACACACATTTCTTGCATTCTGTTTGTATGCCATTTTTCCCTACTGAAAGAAAAAGTTTCAAATCTGAAAATTTTTAAGGTGACTTTCATTTGAAAACATTATCACTACTCAATAGCGTCAAAACTAAAATCATTACAAATCTAATATCTTAATCTACCCATCTGAAACATCAACATTGTAAATCTTATTAGAATTCTTCCAAAGAAGAAATGAATGATTTTTGTCAAAAGATAAAAATATGGAATTATAAATCAGGCAGGCCACTTCAGTTTTCCAAGCTTTAGTTTTTTTGTCCTGGTTATAATACCTACCTTTCCATATTTCATAAAATAATGCAAATAAAAGTGATTTAAAAACAAAAAAAAACACATTAGATCTTTAAGTACTGTCTTTTTAATAATTTTATCTCCTCATAAGTCAAATCTATAAGTAGTTGCTTCCCAAGTCTTTATTACAGAAATTAAATCCCACAGGTACTTTTTAGAGATAAATATTAATGGAGATTCTTCATAGATTTAATATTTGAAAGAACATTATATTAAGTGTGATTGACCTACTCCATCTTCAGAAGACAGCCTGAGGTTATTCCTTGTACCATTGTCTTTTGAAATTTCTCTCTCTCATACTGCCTCAATGATAGGATTTCAATCAATTCACTCAAAAGTTAAAATTTATTAATAACTCTTAATTTATGGCATTGTTTTTTCAATAATTGGCATAAATTTGCTCTTTTTTCCATTTAATTTACTTACAGTGTTTATGTCCATGTGCCTATTGTTTGCTCAGGATTTATGTTTTGAGAGGCATTATTGCACTAATAACCTTTTCATACAGAGAAAAAATGTATAGTAGTTCTTAAAAGCTCAGATAGCTTACTTCTATTTCAGTGCTATTCTAATATGTAAATTTATCGCTACTAAGATATTTCCTTACTAGTACATGATTATATGTTCTCCAGTTGGCTCTTTTCTTCAATATTTTCCAATTAGCACATTATTTTTAATGACAATCATAATCTATTAAAAGGTATATGTGAAAGGTCTTTGACTCATCTTTAACTCCTAGCTAGCTAGTTTTGAACAGGGAAAATATGTAAATTCATATGCAACATTCTAGGCTCCCTTAGTACAGTCACTGTGGTAGGCAGAATAATGGCCTCTGAGAGATAACCACGTCCTAGTCCCTGGAACCTGCAGATATGTTTTGTCACATACAAGATGGAATTAAGGTTGCAGATAAAATTGAGGTTACTAATTAGCTGACCTTAATATAAGGAGATTATCCCAGATTATCTGGTAGGCCCAATATAATCACAGCATCTGTTAAATATGGAAGAGGGAAGCAAAAAAGTAAGATCCAGAGAGAGGTTTGAGTATGCTATGTTGCTGGCTTTAAAAACAGAGGAGTATATCACAGCTTAAGGAATACAGGTGGCCTCTAGAAATTGGAAAAGACAAAGTAATGAATTCTTCCCTAACTCCTTCAGAAAGTAGTCAGCCCTGCTGATACTCTTATTTTAGCCCAGTGAGACCCATTTCATACTTCTGAGCTCCAGAACTGTAAAATAAATTTGTGTTGTTTTAATCACCATTAAGCTTGTGGTGATTTATTATAGCAGGAATAAAAACTAATTCAGTCATTATTAATGCAAAGGACACTGACGAAAAGTCATATATTCTAGAAATACCAGGAAGTCATTAAGTCTGCTCCAGAAAAGATCATCCGTAGGTGAATTTATTAAACCCAGATTTTTCTTCATACACGTGTTCCAAAAAGGGACAATATAGGCATGGATGGTACTGCCTGAACTACAGTGGAGGACCAACGACACAAATGACTGTTTGCAAGAAACAGAGATAATTATCACATCTCCAAACGTGGTTCTCTGATGTTAGTGGCAACCGATGGATTCCTATGGTCTTGCTTCTTAATTGACTTCTGAATGTGAGAAGGCAAACTAACAGGCAAACAGCAAGCAGCTCCATTCTATCATCCTCCCAAATTTCAACCTTTAATTTTCAGTATTCCTTTTGTTCTTTAAATTCTGCAAAAATTCAAAAATAATTGAAAGTGCTCCATAATTTTTTCCTTTGAAGATACTGATTAATCTAAGTCCAATTTCTTCAAACATCACCAGATATTCTATTATCAGTTATTTTTAAAAGACCTCTTTTTCTGATCAAAATAATACTCTCTAAATGAAACTAAAGTTTCTAGAAGTATAATAAATTGGAGCTATTTTTCTGAAAAGGAGAGCTTACTCCTCAAATACAGGCAATCATTAGCTACTTCTTCAAATTATTTTGCTTATTATTACCCTTAATACTTTTGCAACCAGCACTCAGTCAAGAGGTCTCCTTAGAATCCAGCAACTGACAGAGACTAGTAAAGTCTTGGGCAGCTGGGAAGTTCATTTATCTTTCTCTTCTATTTTCCCTTAGATAGAGTTTATAATTTTTGCCAGGAGTGGAGTGAGAGTTAATTGAGTGTTTAACTGAAGAACTATTTGGATAACCTTTGGAGCACAGTGACATGTATGCTACTAACTTTCAATTCAACTCATTTTTTTTTAACCATATTCCGTGAGTAAGGCAACTCATAGTTCATATATCTATATTTCTATATCTATGTTAATGTCTATATTTATAAATAAATATACTGAACTAAATTGGGATCCAGCTCTATACATTTTTGTCTGAAAAATAAATTTTAATGAAAGTTCCCTTTATAATTTAATGTATTCAATGTTTTTTACATACACACCAAATTTTACTAACACATTAAAGCGACTAAGTAAATAAATGTAACCTCGCCAGCTATTTTTTGCCAAGAAAGCTCAAGCTATTAAAAGATTAATGCTAATAATAATGGTAGTAATTATGACAAAAATAATTAAAATTATCTTCCTTTAGGATACCTTTTTTCTTTAATCATCTATTTTTTCCATAAAATTTATTGAAGTATAAATTATATAGAATAAAATGCACCTATTTAAGTGTTCAGTTTAATAAGTTTTGGCAAATATGTACATCCACATAACCACAACCAAAATTAAGTTATAGAACATTTTTGTAACTCCAAAAGTCCCCTAACTCCTCTTTGCAATAAATTACAACCTCCTTCTCCCACAGGTACCTACTGAGCTTTTTTTTCGGTCACTTTGTCTGTCTTTTTCAGAATGTTACATAAACAAATCATGTAATATGTGCTTTTAGTGTCTGGATTTTTCATTCGCATAACACTTTAGAGATTCATTCATGTTGCTGAAGGTATCAGTTGTATGCCCCTTTTTGCTTCTCAGTAGTATTATGTTGTATAGATATACTATATTGTCTTTATTCATTCACCTGTTATTGGACATTTGAGTTTTTTCCAGTTTGGGGCTAATAAGAATAAAGTTGTTAAAAATATTCCTGTAGAAGTCTTTTCATGGACACGAGTTTTATGGCTCTTGAAAAATAGCTAGAAGTGTAACTGCTAAATTATATAGTAAGTGCGTATTTAACTTTGCACAATAACACCAAACTGTTTCCCAAAGTGTAGCATTTTACATTCTATTCAGATGTGCATGAACATTCCAGTGGCATTATAGACTGGCTAATACTTGATATGGTCAAGCTTTTTAGTTATAGACACTCAAATGAATGTATATGGTATTTCATTGTGAGTTTATTTTAATATTCCTTTATGAGAAATGATTTTTTTATGTTTTGCCATTCATGTATTTTCTTCTATGAATTGGCTGTTTGAATAGTTTGCCCATCTTTTTAATGAGAAGTTTTGTCATATTATTGTTTTAATAGATATTTATATATTTCAAATGTATTTCTTTGTCAAACATGTATTATAAATATTTTTCCCCATCTGTGGCTTACCATTTCAATTTTTATGGAATTTATCATTTCTTTTGTTGTTTCTGCTTTTCGTGTCCTATCTTAGAAATCTTTGCTTAACCCAGGGTAGCAAAACTGCCTTTGTATTATTGTACTGGCTTTTATATTTAGATACAAGATCAGTTTGAGTTAGCACTTGTGTATCATGTGAGGTAAAGGTTTATTTTTTTATATGAAAATAAAGTGATATTAGCACCATTTGTTGAAAAGATTACTGTTTCTAGATTGGTTACCTTAAAGCCTTTATCAAAGTTAATTGACCACATATTCTTACACTTTCAGGTCTGTTCCACTGTTTTTTATGTCTATATTTATGTCACTATCACACTGTCTTTATTACTCTAGCCTTATAATAAGTCATAAAATCAGTAGTATAAGTTCTATAACTGTTATTTTTCAAAATTGCTTTTTTCTATTCTAGGTCCTTTACATTTCCTATGCATTTTAGAGCCTATGTGGGTCAGTCAAGGCTTTGGGAAAATTTTATACACAAATTTGGGAGCTTACTCTCTCTATAATTCCCTTTTTCTGGGATCTCCCCTTAAAGTTCAAGCTGCTATGTCAGTCCTGGGCTCTGTCCTATGCCACCTTAAGCCAGTAGGGTTGAGAAAGTTACTGTCATAACAGGCAGTACATTTGCAAGTTCTGTCTTTCAAGAATAGAGTCCCCTCTGGTTTGTGTCTGTTTTTAGATCATGCCTCTGGATTCTCACTAACATGCAAAGCTGAGGCTCAATCAGGAGATTTAGGTAGAAATTATACTCATATTTTGGGTGCCATTCTATCTGTGGATCTCTCACTTTAGGATTTTTCTCTAAATTTCAGTCTTCTCTGATGACCAAGAACTCCGCACTGTGCCACCTCCAGCTTCAAAAGATTTGATTTTCTGTTGACTTAGCTGTGGTGATCGGAGAAGGTCAAGATCTGTCAAGAAAGCCAAAGGTCTTTCAGTTGAATCTTTTAAGCATGAACTTGTCTTCACTTTCTGTTTTTGGTCAATTTCCAGTGTCTTAAAAATTAAAGTACACACATTTATATACATATATAATACTTAGATTATATACACATATATGTTTTTATTTTAAAATTATGTCAGGGCAAATGGGTAGTGGTGGTAGTGGTGGTGATTCTTTTGACTACTTCATTTTGATATTACCTGAAACTATCTCAAAATATATTTTTATTTTTATGGGTGCAGGCACCATTATTCACAGTGCTTTAACTGATCATTTCAGATCAAATATGAATATTGGAGCAATAGGTGTCAATGAAAATATTCAGGGTTGCACATGTGCCAAAATCTCAATTTCCCCTTTATGATTAAAGAAGTATCAAAATAAGAATAAGTTGAAACCATAGAGAAAATTGATTCTAACACCCTGGGAAATTGAGGCTTGGCAGGATGTTAAGCTTGGTCATAACAGGGCACTGGAGAAGCAGACAATGCAGGAAGAAGGGATTTTCTCCTCTTCGTTAAGGTGTTCCTTTATTGGGCTCCTGAAGCAGATGATCCCACTAATGCCAAACTCCTGAAGCACATGTTATTCCAGAGTCTTTTTCCTGCAGTGAAGTTTCTTCATTACTTGGCTTCTGCACTTGAATCAGCATGCCCAGTAGCCAGCAGCTTCTTCTAGTACTCCTCAGGTGGTTTTATAGGAAATGCCACTAGTAAAACACTTCTCCCTGTAAATCCTCCCCTTAGCCATTCAGTTACTCGCAAGTGACTTCAAGAAGTATGGTACATTCCTGAACTACTTCCATCAGCATTACTGAGGGCAGACTTCTAGGAAATTCTGCCAGCACAGCACTTCAGCAACTTCTTCCTCATCCAGGGAACCAGAGTCACACTCTTTCCAATGAGGTCAGGAGCTCAGCCCTAGGATGAGGACAGTCATTCCTTGGGTGATCTATGTAATCTGTGGATATAATGGCTAGTATTCAAAACATGATCATCAATCAATAGATAATTTCATGCATTGTGAGTCTTTGAGGTAAGTCACAGGACTAATTATTAGGCAGAATGAGCAACAGAATGGTTTCTTCAGGCAAAGGTAGAAAATGCCTTGAATATTCTCTAACGAATTAGTTGTTGTGTTCAACAGTGGCAGTAAGACTTCAGGTACACACTCTTAACCACTCACCATGTGGTGGTGGCTTAGCTTTCAACTCTCACGGAAATTAAATGCCAAATTGTTGGTCAGACTGAGATGACACTTCGATGCAGTCACACACAAAAAAATATAAATAATAAGTACTACATTGATGCTTAACCTGCCCTTCATTAGAGTTTATTCTCTTTCACTCTACCTTCTCTTTTACACTGCCTTCTACAATGTATCATTTTCATCTTGTCTCTCATATATTCTACACAAAGATAATGATTATGTATAACACTGATAAACTCATGTATATTGTAAATGAACAAATGAAGACAAATATTAAACTATATAATCAGCAAATGTGACAATTTTTGCTTTTATTTAATAGTCTACCATCAGGAAAGAAAAAAACATTTAAACATTAGTATAAAAGCTTGTTCTCACAAAGTAAAATTACTACTAAA
Organism: Pteropus vampyrus; assembly: GCF_000151845.1. Classification (NCBI taxonomy): domain Eukaryota; kingdom Metazoa; phylum Chordata; class Mammalia; order Chiroptera; family Pteropodidae; genus Pteropus; species Pteropus vampyrus. Next base: position 7,790,655 of record NW_011888849.1, on the reverse strand, counting down.
TTGAGAGACACTAAATGTGAGAGATGTTCATGCAGACATTGGAAACAAAAATTGTTTACAAAAGAGAATACATAATGCGACTCACCATGGTCTAAATGAAAAATCCCTCATAATACTTCACCTTATTTTCACTCTATAATTACTAAGGAACTTTCTATTTATAATTCAATGACGATGAAAGTTATATCCTAACTAGGAAGTCTGAATATTGCTGTTAATGGAGAAGAATATTCGAATATTCTTCACTGTCAATCAATGTATTGACCTTCTTGCTTATTCATCAGGATCTTGTGAGTTTAATATGAGTTGGCATCCCTTACTCCAGTCAACATGGAGTGCCCTAACGGAGACCAAATGCTGGAGTATGGATAAATTATACCAAAATAGTGGTATGCAATGAGATACTTAGTAGCCAGTCATCCAATTATCCTCTCTTGATAAACCAAACTCATTATCGTCGACATAAAATGTTCTATTAAAGTTCAATATATATTTTAAAAAAAGCAAAAATGACAAACACTGAGTTTGATAAAATTTCACACATTGAATACACCTGTGTAACCTGAAGCCAGGAAGAGAAAACTATGACTGCTTCAAAACTCCTCAACCCCATCCCATTTCTGGCTAAATTCTCAAAAGGTAATCGGAATTTTGACTTAAATATCATTACTTAATTTTGTCTGTTTTTTAACTTTATATAAATAAAGTCATACAGCATATGTTCTTTTGTGTCTAGATTATTCTTGATTATTTCACTCAAAATTGTATTAATCTAATTATCCATATTGTTGTATGCAGGTTCAATTTATTAAAATTATTCAATTTATAT
>NW_011888849.1:7783363-7788811 GCF_000151845.1 Pteropus vampyrus | reverse complement strand
CCAGTAAAGCATGGGAGGAAAAAAAGTATAATAGTGTTAATTTAATAGCGCTTTGCTTTTCCTCTAAGTATTCTTGTAAACCAGCCAAGGGTATTTTACCTCTTCCTCATCTCCACTGACTCTGCATGCATATATGCATCATGGCAAGATTGTATATACCAATAATGCATTGATATGTTAACTTTAAAGGGCATTTTAAGAAATATTTTTACCCACAGAATTAACAATTAGTTTGACTGACTTTTAAGTGGCCTAGTGAGTTTTAAGCAAAAAAGTGACACAATTCGAGTTTCATTCTTTTAAATTCCCTCTGGCTAATATATTGCATATAGAGCCTATGGAGAGGCTAACGTAGAAGCAAAGATACATTCAAGAAGGCCTCTGCAGTAACACGAGGGAGAGATTATAGTGTTTAACAACTATAGAAGTGAAGGTAATGAATGTGGTCAGATTCTTAATTTACTATGAAAAAAGAGCAAAGAAAATTTACTGGCAGATTGAATATGAGGTATGTATTAAAAAATGAAAATTCAATTGAGTCGATTTAAAGATCAAATTGGCTTTATTCAATGATTCATGAATTGGACAACATCCCATCCAGCAAATAGAAAGCTGCTCTAGGGAGCTGTATAAAAGTTTTTACAGGTGAAAAGGGGGTGGAAAAAGTAATTAGCAAACAATGCATTGTTTCAGGCAAGGTTGCCCTAAAGGAGAAAAGGGGGGCTCATTGGATGGGTTATCTCAGTAATATTGGCTGGATAATTTCATATCGGCCAGCTAAAAGTTACATTCCTGGGAAGCTGAACCTAGTACAAGTGACTCCATTTGAGACTCTTGTCTTATTTGTTAACATACCTGAGTACAAAATGACTCTAGGATGACTCTAAACTCTTTCTGAGCAATTGGAACTACAGAACTGCTATTAATTAAAGGCTCTGGCACAGAGGGTAAGAAACAAATTAAGACAGGACAACAGAATTTTAGTTAGGACATATTAAATTTGAGATGATGTTCAGACATCTAAGTGAGGATTTCTAGAAGGCTGTTGTGTGAATAGAGATTGCCAAGGTGAAGTCGTTTATGTCAAGGAAACTAAAATAGAGCCAAGAGGCTGTGAAGACGTTTGTCTTACATACTCTCTACCAAGCACATTTCTCTATGAATTTTTCAACTTTTTAGTTGTGCCTAAACTTTATCCCCAACTTTCCATGACCACCAGACCATCTGGGTTTCTGACTTTAAAAGGAGCCAACCTGTTTTGCCAACTCTCACCCTTCATTTGCATATTGGGTTCAACCAGTTCCTATTAACTTAGCCAGAATCCTTCATTTACATAAAGAAGACCAGATTGAGGGTAGTACACAAAGCCTGAGCCTTTACAAACTGTGCCTTTCTTCATTCTCTTAGGAGCACAATTTAAATTGCTACCTGAATCTGTGCCCAGATTGCAAATTCTCCTTTGTTCAAATAAATGTTTTTTTTTTTTATTCTTTATTACAGCCTAAATATTTTTTGTTAACATTTGTATATATAAAATCTGGGCTGGAGATATGCTTTAAAAGTCATAGTGTATAATTGATATTTGAATCATGACATTGCCTAAAAGTTCCCAAGAGACCAAATGTAAAAAGTGAAAAGACCCGAGGACTAAGATCTGGGTCCTCACAATATAGAAGGATGAAGAGGAGAGGAACGACCAAGGAATATTACGCTGAGAAGGAGCTACTAGCACGTAGAGAGAGAAAACAGAAAGTAGAGTGAACCAGAAGTGTGGTCATGAAAGTGTTTTAAGAAGAAAGAGTAATCATCAGTGTCAAGTCCTACTAATAAATCAAGAAGACGGTGAGCAATGATTTGTAGATTTAGCACACAGTTTTCTCAGAGTTTTCATTGTGTTCAAAGCATAATTGTAGCAAGTTTAAGAGAGGTTAGGAGGACAAAATAAATTGATAACAGTGAATAAAGTCAAGTATTCTGAGAAATTCTGCTGTCAAGAGAAGCTGAGAAATGGGGCAGTGGTTAGAAAGAAAAGTGAGATTAAGAGTTTTTCGTGTTTTTGTTTTTGTTTTTGTTTGTTTTTTTGTTTGTTTAAGATGGAAAAAAATAAAAGCACATTCATACAGAAGGGAGAAGAGAGAGTGACCGGAGCCAATTTCTTGGATAGGTAAAAAGGGATGGAATGTAGTGTCTGTACAAGTCTGTACAAGGAGATTGACTTTAAATGAGATCATGGATACTTTGTCCAAAGTAATAAATCATAAACTGTAGGTAAGAATGGAGAAAAGGTATTGAAGATTTGAGAAAAGGAACTATCATAAAGTCATCTAACAGAAGAAAGATATGCACAGAGTGAATAAACCAGTGAAATACAGTAGGACTTTTGCTCAGCACAAAAATAACTCCTCAAGTTTAGTGATAATTGAAGTTAGACAGACAAGACAGCACTTCATGTGTGTTTTTCACTAGTCATGCACAGATGCAAGCACAAGGTAGGTAAATATTTGGATTGAACCATTTTCAGTGTCTTGGACTCATTTATTTTTCTATTTCATTCTAAATTCATCCCTTCAGTACACATTTCATAGTACTAACAACAACAACAAAAAAACATATTTTAAGGTGAAGCATACCACACCTTTAATAAATTGGTTTGTTTTTATATGCAAGGGCTCCTTTTAGGGTACTTTGCCATATTTTGTAGCAATACGTTGTATCTTGAAGCATGTTCAGCTCTCACTTTTTGTTCTTAACTTTTAAATAATTTTTATTTCATTATTCTTATCATATTTCAGTTTCTCGACTTGGTCTTATTTGTTTCCAAGCCAAAAAATAAACTCAAGAAAATGAATATTCCTTCCTTTTTTGATTATTTTAACATAACCTAAAACACATTATGGGCACCTATAAAGCTAAAGAAATTTTATTTTCAGAATAAAATCCTCAACTCTAATGAAACATATTTATCTTCAAATATTCGTAACAACTACCAGATTGTTATTAATCCAATGGCAATGGGTTAATATACAGCAGGAGGTGGTCTTGTCATTAGGGGACATCAAGGGGAAAATATAATCAAATACACTAAGAACCCAAACATTACTGGGTTTTATGGCTTCCACTCTTTTTCAACAATAATTGTGATCAAAGAGATTCAGAGCTCTTTTTCTCCTATTCAGAATGTATTAAAAACCAAGGTATTCTTGAATTTTAAAGTCATTTTTCAGTTTTCTTTTGAACTTCAAGTTTTAAAAATATGGAAACCGAGTTTCTTTATAACTATAGGCTTTGCTTAGTAATGTGTAATCTATTTTAAATTTATAAGGTTTATAAGTTATATATAATGCTGGAATAAATAAGATTACATAATAAAAGCTTGACTCCAATGAGAAGCCAAAAAAGTATATTTATAAAAAGTATTCACTATATTCGCATTTTTCTTCAAAATTATTTTTGCCTTCATCTTCTGAAGTTAAAAATTATAGAAACATAATAAATTCCAAAAACTCCTCAAGGCTGGGAAACATAACCCAGGGAAATTATTTTTGTGGGGACAGTCCACATCTGCAATGACAATCAGTTCTCTAATTCTGTAGAATCACATAAACTAAGAACTGGAGTAGGCCACTTCATTTTCCACATTAAGTAATTATTAGATTTACGTTTGCCTTGATTGTCTTCTTGCAAACATATTTAGCTTTGTTAATGTTCCCCCTAAATTTGTTGCACTAAGAACTAGTCACAAATATCCAAGATAACCTATCAAATTTAGTGAGATGAGTGGAATTTAAAAATTCTTTATTCTCAACACTCCGCTTCAATCTAAATAATATCTTTGCTTTCTTTGACAACCACATTACAAGGGGATTCATATTGAACAAGTGTTGCCATTTTGGCATGATTTCTCCAATCTCATATTTCAGTATTTGATTATATGAAGTTGATGTAAGCCAATATATATATATATATATATATATATATATATATATATATATCTTTATTGCATATTCTTTTATTAAGAACAACCATTTTTTTCTAAGCTGTAAATATATTTTTAAATTTTAATTTGTTATTCACAAAATTTATCTTAGTTTGGTTTCATTCACACATATACTTTTAAAATTATTTATTTGTTTATTTTCTTCCAGGTGTTAGGAACAGCTAACCAGCTAGAAAAAAATGCTTCCTGTGACCATATGGGGCTTACTATTTAATAAATTTTAGCTATTCATCTAAGTAGTTAATTTTTAAAAATCCCTAAATGAAGCAGATTCATGAGATATTTCATGCACCAGCTTTTCTGGGCAGTAATCTGTGTCCTCCGGGGCTAAAAAAGTAACCTTCATTGTTGCTCTAACTGCCTAATGTGCTCAGAATTCAGTCCACATTCTGACTTCTACTGCAGAGCACTCAGCCCATATTGCTGATCTTCCTATAATGTGTATCCCAAAGATAGTGAGTTCCTTGAGCATAAGAACTGTGTCTTTTGCATCCCAGCATCTCGTATACTATGCATGGCTTGTATTAATCGCTAAATAAATTCTTGCTGAGCTATTGAACTGAACAAAATGGGGCAAGTACGGAGACCTGTAATGTTATATGTATGTACTCAACAATATATATTATGGGCAATTCTCCAGTTTTCTCCTGAACCAACACTGTTTGACTAGAAAATACAGTAACAAGTTCATCAAATTTTGCTGCATTTTACTACTATATATTTTCTCTTCATTAGATCCATAAACGTTTTATAAAGAATACTGATTCTTTCCAAAATCCAGTTCATTGCAACTCTCTTGCTCACTCTAGTCTATAGGCTCTTGCTTATGACCTTCTCTCTTATTCTCCTTGGTTAACTCCTACTATGTCTCTTTTGGTGAGAAGGCTTGATTAACTCCTACTGTGTCTCTTTTGGTGAGAAGGCTTGATCCTTGTTAGACTAGACCAGGCATTTAAGTAAGAAATTCGATGTCCCTGTCATAATACACTGTTTTGCAAATACCTATTAAATTGATTTATGTCCTATAGTCTCAGCTACATTAAGCAATCTCTATGTTTTTCCTCCTTGATTTTATGTCCCCAGTGTCTAACATAGGATGATATTTGCCACAGAGTGCATCCTCCCTGAAAATAATTCAAGTGAACTATTGTTTCACACTACTTAATAAAACAGCAGAGATATGTTTTCTAAATAGATCGTATCTCTAATTTAGAAGAAAAACTCCTCAATGTTGAATTTGATATAAAAATTTTAATTCATTAAAGGCTATAAGTGTTGGCTTTTTATAGGTTAATTAATGAATACCATAATATCTTCTACGCATTTGTTTCCACATTTTATTTCAATATTTTCCTATATTAACTTATTGCCAAAGAAACAATATGCTGCACATTTTATCATACTCATTTTTCCTTGGATTCTTAAATAAATATGCATATAATTATTTCTTT
>NW_011888849.1:7776531-7782763 GCF_000151845.1 Pteropus vampyrus | reverse complement strand
AATTTAAAAATCTGTTGTTAAATATTTAACATGCTTTTATAATATAGTTTACTAATATAATAGATGTGAACATAAATTTAGAAGATATTAAAAACCAGAAATATCATCACATGTTTTGTACAGTCCTAGGAGTTTTAAAATGAAATTTTGTCATGTGATTAACAGCAAAGAACATTTTATATTTATTAACTTGTTTTATCAAGAAAAATAAACTGACCCCTTGTAGGTAACATGTTACCTACTTTCAGATGTGTTATTAGGCTTTAACTGTGGAAATAGAAATGACCTTCATGGCTCTACTTCACTAGTACCCAGGACGAATGCTTATGTACTGTTATAAGTTATATAGGAGTTTGTTGTAACTGCATTGAAGTGCATTTGATAGATTGTAAAGATGGGAATGGATACTGTGAAAATAGATTGTGAATGTACTCATTATAAACTTCCAACTGACACCTCATGGAAATTTCATTTGGTCTGAATGTTTACCTGAGATAGGCCACCATGTAAAATTACACACTGATGAAGCAGCAAAAGTCATGTTCACCTAAACAAGGTGAGAGTTGGCAAAAAAAAAAAAAAAAAAGAGGCCATATTTGTAGGTATTTTATCAGTATAGCATTAGTAATGATATTAGTAACTATAGTAGTTGTTATTTATTGAATGTACTGTATGTACCAGGCGTTATTTTATTCAGTATAGTTAATTATCCTGTGAAGTAAAGATTGTTATTAGTATGCTAACAGGAGGGCAAAAAGACAAGAACTTTCTTAAGATCTCATCATCTTAATGGCTATGGATTCGAATAAGGACACTAACTCATGTCTGTTATATTTCAAAACCCATAGTTTTAAGTAGTGTTATATGCAACCTATTACTGGGACTTACTGGGACTTACCGTCGTCTTCACTTCTAGAAGCATTTCTTGATAATAGTGATGTAATCTTCACCAGTGCATGGTGGGAACCACAAGTGAAAGCCCATAAGAGGATAGTCTAGAGAAAGTCTATGTTACTTCTGCAATTGGTATACCTCAGCTGGTGTGATTAAGTTAATGATTTTGAGCTAGAGAGATTCAGCTGAATTTTCTGGGTGGGCCCAAGGTAATACCAAGGGTCCTTATAAGTGAAAGAGGAAAGAAGGAAGGTCAGATTTAGAAAGAGATTTGAAGATAATATGCTACTGGCTTCAAAGATGGAGAAAAGAGCAATGAGCAGAGAAATTCAGACTGCCCCTAGAAAAGCTAGAAAAAGAAAGGAAACAAATCTCCCCTAGAGCCTCCAGTAGGAGCATCAATAGGAAACTAACAGAATGACAAGCCTACATGGTGGTTTCTTAGATGGAATAATAATAAATAATAATAATAATAACAACAACAACAACAACAACAATATAATGATAAATCTCAGAAGAGTGGGTATTTTAATGAAATAAAAATCTTTATTGCAAAGTTATGATAAAATGCAAAAGTAGAAATATCCAATATCTTTGGAAATGTCTAAAACTAAGAAAGCAATGAAGATTCATCCAAAATGTACAATTGTACTTCTCTACTTCCAAATAAATCGATGCTTGTGAAAGCTTGACTACGTTCCAAATTTTATTTTTTAGTAACTACATCATCGTTTCTTGATAATCAACCATATACAGACCACAGTGCTAGTGGTTTGATTTCTGATGGTATGAATCGCATCTAGGGGATGAATTAGTAACATAAATAAATGATAATAATAGCTAATATTTATTGAGTAGTCACTTTGTTCCAAGAACTCTTCCAAGGTTTATAAGAATTTAAAATGTAATCCTACAGCAACTCAATAAAGATACCTGAGGTTTGGAATGGCTAAGTATTGCCCACTTCATATGCCACTACTTGTGGAACCAGAACTTGAATCTAGAGATAGTTTATATCATTGGTTAAATCACCTGTGTACTGTCTTTTGAAGAGACATCCTTATTGTCTGGAGATATTTTTCCAGAAATCAGAGCAGAAGAAGTAGCCATAGTAAAGCCACAACAAAAACTGCTTATCATAATATGAAGAGAATAAAAAGTAAATATTTATAATTGATGAGCAAATAGAAAAAACAAATGCACATAGATTTGACAATTTTTGTGTTGAATAAGGAAATTTATGGAGTACTATTTTAAAAGAAATCTCAGGATCAGGTAAAATATGCTTTAATTCAAGTTATCTTTACATGTTTTTATATAGATGAAAATCCAGTGAGAGAGAACAATTGATACAGTAAAAGAACAAGAGAGATATAGGAGTTTCAGAGGCAGTAAGTGAGAGTCAATCAAAAGCACAGGTGGCATGATTAGAACTGAAGAGTTTCATTTTTTTTTTTTTTCTTTAAGACAGGAGGGAAAAAAAGCAGATAGGAAACAACAAAAAAATATTTGGATGCAGCAAAGATGGCTTATTTGGCAAGCAACAAGGAGTGGAGAGTCGAGGGAGTTCTGTCCAGAAAACCTCAATCTGTTCGATAAAATAGGAGGCAAAGTCACATGCTGAGGGTGAAAAGATTTGAGCTTGATTAGATGGGACAGGTTTACAGCAGTCAAGCACATAATGAAATAGGGAGTGAACATGAAATAAATAAGATGATTGCTAAGTAGCAAAGCGGGCAGCAGAGTGTTGTTACTCAATCAAATAATGCAATCTGAGAGCCAAAATGGAAAGAGAGATAATGGAACCTAAGGTCAGAGGAGAGAAGCAAACAAACCAGGGATTCTCTAAAAGGAAGTATTTCTGCAATGTCTAACCACAGGTTTCAGAAAAGGTGGGGAACTCTATTTTAGGTATTCTGCCATGTGCTGTTCCTCCATCATAGTTTTTCTTATACTTCATTGTACTTGCTCCTTTAGTATGTCTTCCTCCACTCATCTGTAGCTCAGTGAGGACACAGACTATAATCCTATTGCTCATTATTGTATTCTCCAGCATACAGAACAATATATGACATATCACAAGTGATCAGTCAATAGTTATTTTGCTGAATGTTGACAGGAACCAGGAAATAGATGATATGGAGAGATGGAAAGAGATTGCAATAATAACAGCAACACAAGACCTTCATGATACTTGGAACACAGCAGTTTTCAAAATCTACCTGCCACAAATGCCACAGCCAATAAATTTTCCAACTTTCTTAGGTATATCCAGTCAGCATATGCCCTAAATTAGTTAAGGCTAGATACTTTCACTATAGGATCACATAAAATCCTGATGCTTTTCAAAGGGGTGAAAATAGCCCCTGTGTCAAGGTTATTCTGTTATTTCCTCTCCCTACTTGATTCTGCTCCTCCTCTTCAGCCTAGGTGGAGGTTTTAACCAGTGACCTTGTACGTCTTACAGCATTTATGTTGTTCTAGTTCTTACATAATTCTCTCTTTCTATCTTTCGACTTGATGATAGCCCTTACGATCATATCATGACCCTGGACTGCCTAATTTGCTCCACCTGTACCTCTGCAAAAATCATTCCTACTTGAAGAAATCTAACTATGAACCAATCACCTGATTTGTTAACCATTACTCTGGAGTGGCTATTAGTTTCCAGGTCACCCTGCTCCAGCTTACTGACAAATTCATTGTTTCAGGCATTCACTACTAACCAATAAACAATCACAGAGAATATGAACAAATTTGAACCCAATTCAACACAACATAAGAAGAATTTACCATACTGGGGTGTGGATGGAATCAGGGCTTAGAACTGGGAGAGGGGTTCCAAGGGCTGGCATCATAGAATCAGAGGAAGCACTGGTCAAAAATAAGTTAACAGATGAAAGCCAGAAGTTCAAGAAAGAAATCAGAGAAAAAGCAAAGTTGTGAATACTAGGATGGCAATAAAGTAGAAATTTGGTTTTATGATTCAGAGTAGAATTTCCTCATGAAGGGAATTAGTGCTCTTATAAAAAGAGACAGGAAAGACACTCTCTCTCTTCTCTCGCCCTCCCTCCCACTCTGCTGTGTAAGGACACAGTGAGAAGATGACCACCGACAAACCAGGAAGAGAACCTTCACCAGACAAATTTGCCAGGATCATGATGTTTAAACCAATCTATGGTATTTTTGTTATTTCGGTCTTAATTGATTACAATTTCCTATCTTTGAAAATATTGAAATAAAGGCTACAGTGTGGAGGCACACTCGAAAGAGATGATGGGGAGTGAACTGAAAAATTATAATCATTCATTTCTCTTTCAATTTAGACTATATGATTCTTTTTTTCTTTGTGTTCGCATTGCTTAAGAATGTGCTGGGCATATGTTATATTCTTTAAAGTTGCTGACTGACTAATTGTCTACAGCTAAATCTAAAATTATCTCTGAATACCATCTCACCCAGTGAAAGGTGGGGTTTAATTGTCTTCCCTTTGAATCTATGCTGGCTTTTGTGACGTTTCACAAGTAGAGTGCAGTGGAAGTGATACTCTGGGACTTAAGGCTATGTGGGAACATGAACTTTTGGAACTCAGTTGTTGGACTACAAGGGAGCCCAAGTGGCTCTGTGGAGAGTCCGAATGGAGAGGAACTGAGACCTCTGGCCCATAGCTCTGGGTGATCTCCCACCTGGCAGCCATCTTGGAAGTGGATCCTCCAGCCTCACTGGAACCACCTCAGCTGATGCTTTGTGGAGAAGAAATGAATGCCCAGCCAAACTCTTACTAAATTCCTGATCCACAAAATCATGAGCAAAATAAAACTTCTGTTTAAAGCCACCAAAAAAAAAATTAGTTATGAATGTAATCCTTTAATGAGCAGTCTTTAGACTCTAGGTACTCTTACTTATAAACCAAATTTCTTTTTATAAAAAATACTCATACATTAGAGGCTAAAAATATAAAGCTAAAAATGCAAAAGGAATCTTTAATTAATTCTGGGAATGGAACCTCACTGTGCTTAGATGGTGGAATCCAGGTAGTTATCTTTTACCACTTGCTGTTTCTCATCTAATATAGCTCAATAAAGAAAGGTCTTTGTGCTGGGCAGCCTTTAACATGGCCCCAAATGAGTCTCACCTCCCTTGTGTAAGTTCCTCCTTTTGTGGGCTAGACTAGTGACTCACATCTAACAAATAGAATGTCACAAGTAATGGTATGTCACTTTTAAAATTAAGTCTCAAAACAATGGTGACTTTTGTCTTGCTAATTCTCTCTTGCTCTTTTTGTTGTTTGTTCTGGAGAAACCCAGTTGCCAACTTGTGAGCTGCTCTATGGAGAGGCCCACATGGCAAAGAAATGATGTCTGGTGCCAAAAGAAACACGGCTGAGCCTGGAAGTCAATCTTCTGAGCCTGCCAAGAGACCATGTAATTGAGCTTGGAAGGGGACCCAGCCCCATTCAAACCTCTAGATGATTGCAGCTCCAGCTGAAATCTTGATCTGAGCCTGAGAGATTCTAAGCCAGAGGACAAACCAGAAGTCGCTAAGATCCCTGATCCACGAATACCATGAGATAATAAACTGTTGTTTTAAACCATTAAATTGTAAAGTATTTCATTATTCAATAAGAGATAAAGAATACTGCCCTGAAATCTATATTTGTTTTAAAAATTCTTCATTTTATTTTAAGCTAGAATGAATATCCATTAACTGATGTTTGTCAACTACTGGAATATATGTCTTTTTAGTTCTCTAAAAATACATTCCTTTCTTGGTTTTCCTCAACTTTGTATGAATGGCCTCTATAATGTTCTGGAAGTCATATGAGCCAATAGTCTACTGTAAAATCTCCCTAGCTCATTTTATTCAATTTAGATTTTTCCAATGTTTTACCACCAACTCCATGGAATTGACCTTTGGCCATTTCTCTCATTGCTAATCCATGTTCTGAGAATTTCTTCTTGTATCTCTCTTTTGCATATTGCCCCCCCATAAATCTAATTCTTCATACTTCCCCTCACTTTATCTCCTTTAAATGCCTTTATCTACTTTCCAGTAAAACAGTACCAATCACATGCGAAAATCCCTTTAGCTGTCCATATCCTACGCTTAAGTCTTTATTTTTAGTTCTACTTGCCAATCCTTCTTATATTAATTTTATTCATATTTACCTTTTCTTTAGTTTTCACAGGATAAATTTATGGAATTAAAGAACACAGGCAGAAGCATAGACCCTTCTTCTGATCCCATAGAATTTTTTTTTTTTTCATTTCATTAGCATGGCCTTACTTTATGGTATTTCAGTTATTTATGGTTTATATATTTTGGAAAATATTTTGAC
>NW_011888849.1:7773143-7775336 GCF_000151845.1 Pteropus vampyrus | reverse complement strand
AAAAAAAAAAAAATCATGTGCCCTGTTTGGTCTTAAATCTAGAGATCTAAATCTAGAGGCTAAATTAAACGTATTTCTATTTCCTACACTTCATTTGGCAAAACTATCCGATTTCTTGACAAAATCATAGACTTGTAGAAATGAATCGACCTTAGAATTCATCTAATTTAATGTTCTAATCTAATACAAGCAAACATGTAAAACCAGAGAGGTTAAATAGCTCATCCAAGGCAGGCCACAAATTAGATAAAAAAGAAACAGATCCTAGAAGCTATGCCATTTGGTAGTCTGAGTAGTACACATTTTAGGAAAGCACACCTTTAGTTTGAAAAAGCTGAGATTTACACTATAGCTCTGCTCATCAGAATTACTATCTTAAAATCATTTTTGTCATCTGTAAAAAGGGTTAATATTGCTCTATACTTCTGAAAATGTTGTGTGAATTAAATGAGATGATACATAGAACTCTTAGCTAAGCTTGGCACAACACTAGCAGTAAGTAAATGCTGATCGTCATTAGCTCCTAATATTGATTTTCTGACTTGCAGGTTAATTCTTTTCCCAGGAAACAAGAAAATCTGCTGATAACCTTAAATTTGTTCTAGCCCATTTTCCTGTTGATAAAAAAAAAGAATGACTACATCTCTCTTACTGTTCTTCATCAAATTTTTAGTACTTTAGCTAATTTCATAAATTGAATATCTTATTGCTTCAACCATTACATCTCAGAGTGAATTCGCCAGACAAAACATAAGATAGGTAATTAAACTTTAACTTGTTGGAAATTCAAATTTAACTGATTGTCTTTTTTGATTTGCTAAATCTGGAAATATGTCATGGTCTATCATGATTTTGAAATAGATTTCCACAATTCTGATATTGCTATATAAGCATAGACAACTTCAGTCAAAAACAAATTAAGATCTACTTCGGTAAAATTATTCAATTTTTAAAGCTAAATGTGCCTCTTGTCAGCAGTTTGACTCAAGAATATCTTTATAAATGACCTGGGACCTATTTCCTTGAAATGTAGCCATCCAGAAAGATAGTAAAAGACAGTCACCGAGAAACTATTCCCATTTTCTGCAGGAGGTAGAAACCTAACTTCAGTCAGTGCCTTGCTCAAACTACCTTCTGTCATAAAGATATGTTTATTTTTCCTTTGGACAGGCCATTTTCAAACACGGATGGTCAACTCAATTACCAAGTAAATTTAGGATGAACTATGTGTGACAAATAGTGCTCTTACTGGAGGACTAATTATTGTTAATCTTAAAAACAAGTGTTTAACAGTTTATATCTGTCTGGTATATTAAAGGGTAAGATGTCTTTCTGTTTTTGTAATCATTTAGCAGATTGTCTGTGATGCACATTATATTCTGGTTTAATGCTCATTCAATAATAAATTGTTCTTTCTTTTCTACATTTGTAGAGAGGTTTTTTTAAGTTGAGACACTATTTTGTACTAAATTCTATTTCCCCCTACATTATTTAAATCCAGACAATGGCGAATTTGGCTTATATTTATTTTTAGTATAAAAGTCAAAGGAAAGATGGCATGTGAAATTAATTTTTTCAAGTGAAAATAATTAAAGAGTTTCCTACAAATCAGTGCTAACTTTCTGTGCTACCCAATCCTCCACTCTATAGCAATAATATTCTGCCCCATTACTTTCCATCTTCGTTTTGTAATATCATTTCTTAAACTTGGTAAAAAATTATAAAGAAAAAAGTAACTTTTGTTCAATAAGAATCTTTATTTCAATAAAGACTATGTAGCATCACAAATGATTTTGAGATTCGTATGTAAATATCTAAAGATAACTAAAATTAGAAAACTTCTTGAACTAGAGTCAAGAACTGTAGAAATTATCTTCAAGGAAGGAAAATAAAAAATAGGACTTATTTAAATTTCTGGACATTTAGAGGTGATTTTTTTTTTTTAATTTATCGAAGTTCTTCATTTTAATTGTTTGCTTTACATTCTATTTCACATGTAAAGCAGGCACAACCTTGTTGAGAGCCCATAAATAATACCTATTGATGATAGTCTTAAAAGAATGTTTTAATAATGTTTCATTCAATGATATGCTTTAGAAAAAAAAAAAACACAAAGTAATTTCAACAAATTTAATCTGGAATCTTCTAGACTACCTTTTGTTCCCATCATCTTCAAAATAAGTTGAATGAAAC
>NW_011888849.1:7771063-7773093 GCF_000151845.1 Pteropus vampyrus | reverse complement strand
AGAGTCAAGAACTGTAGAAATTATCTTCAAGGAAGGAAAATAAAAAATAGGACTTATTTAAATTTCTGGACATTTAGAGGTGATTTTTTTTTTTTTAATTTACCGAAGTTGTTCATTTTAATTGTTTGCTTTACATTCTATTTCACATGTAAAGCAGGCACAACCTTGTCGAGAGCCCATAAATAATACCTATTGATGATAGTCTTAAAAGAATGTTTTAATAATGTTTCATTCAATGATATGCTTTAGAAAAAAAAAAACACAAAGTAATTTCAACAAATTTAATCTGGAATCTTCTAGACTACCTTTTGTTCCCATCATCTTCAAAATAAGTTGAATGAAACTTTTCCTATCTTAAACCAATAGTTTTTTTTTGAAAAATTATTGGTATAGTCAAAAGGGTTGTAATAATAAACTTCAAATTTGCCCATAGGTGTTTCTATTTCTATCCTCAATAATGAAGGGAGAAAAAAAGCCCATTTCTTCACTTTTTCAGCCAGGTCATACCAAATCTTTCTCTATTAGTCTACACTTTAAGCGGTCTTCCATATTAAGTAACATCTGCTTAAAATGTAAAACAACAATCCTTATAAATTGGCAGGATTGTGAAACTAAAGATACAGCATAATTCATCCCCTATAATAACATCATAATAGCTCATAAATTTGGTATATAAATACTTTTTTTTACAAGGGAAGGATATCTATAAATCTATCTATATAGATATATAGAGATCTAGAGATATAGAGATATCTTTTCCCAGAAATGAACACTGTGTAATTTTGTTCATTAAGCTTTCATTTTATAAAAGGGTAAAATCAATAATCTATTTATTCAGCCATCTAAAAGGCAGTTTCAAACAATTCCATGTGAGATTGAATTTTTATAGCTTTTTTTTTTTCCTCCCATAAATTCTAACAAAGAAATAATATCTTCCCAAATGCTAGACAAATATAAAATGTCAACTCTTGGCAGTCTTTCAAATACATGAAATAAAATCTCTTTATAGGTGAATAATTGTCTTACTAAAAATACAGCTTTAAACCTTGAGGCAGTTTTTAGGGCAGTAGATTACTGATTTGCTCTAAAAATGGAAAAGAGGCTTATGTTTTTAAACATTCTATTGTGCTGACCTGAGAATTATGACCATTTTAAGTCTCATCGTATTTCTGTTATTGGCCACTGACATAGAAAAAATGATAGGATTTTTTTCATGTTATCACTGGCTGTATCTAAAGACACTCAAAGAGCTGAACGAATTAAAAATGAAATAATTCAATCGATTAGTAGCTGCAAAACAACTTTTGTTCAGGACAAGTTTAATGAATAGGTCAAACTTCCCCTATAAAAGAATATTTCTGTGAGCCTATTTATAATAAAAATATCATGCACGCTGTCCATTTTCAATTGAGAAATCCAAACTATATATGCTTGAGACTGTTCTTACCATGAAGAATGAACATAAATGATACCTTTGAAAGAGAATACTAGATCTAACTGGCAATTCAAACAATCAAGTAAAGAGGTAAAGGTTTTAAACAGAAGCATCAGTGTAGCGCCTCAAAGACGAACACTTTTAAATATTTGTTTCTATTACATGACCTTATACCTCCTTCTTTTCTCTTATTTTTGAACTAATTTTTATTCTTCTATTGGTTAACTTAGTAAAATTAAATAATACTCTTAAACTTTATTTTGCTCTCTGCTTTAGGCAATCATTTCTAGCTGTTCATTTTGTAAATTACTATTTTATTCCTTCTTTTGAAATCTACTAGCCATTTGATTCCTAGTTTCTATCAATTTTGCCTTTATTTTTACATAGCTAAGGTTAACATATACATTTCTTCGTAAACAAAAACACAATGCATATTTTGAGTAAATATTCATTTTGAAATGAATATTTTAAAATGGTTACATTACATATCAATACCAATAATGATCTCACCAGGGTCAGAGTTTGTCAGCATTGTACGATCTTTTCTAAGGGTCTAAATTCAGGAAGCTAGGCTTTTTGAAGGAAACTGTTCCTA
>NW_011888849.1:7769256-7771013 GCF_000151845.1 Pteropus vampyrus | reverse complement strand
GTTAACTTAGTAAAATTAAATAATACTCTTAAACTTTATTTTGCTCTCTGCTTTAGGCAATCATTTCTAGCTGTTCATTTTGTAAATTACTATTTTATTCCTTCTTTTGAAATCTACTAGCCATTTGATTCCTAGTTTCTATCAATTTTGCCTTTATTTTTACATAGCTAAGGTTAACATATACATTTCTTCGTAAACAAAAACACGTTGCATATTTTGAGTAAATATTCATTTTGAAATGAATATTTTAAAATGGTTACATTACATATCAATACCAATAATGATCTCACCAGGGTCAGAGTTTGTCAGCATTGTACGATCTTTTCTAAGGGTCTAAATTCAGGAAGCTAGGCTTTTTGAAGGAAACTGTTCCTACGTGCAAAGTAAAGTGGATCTTATTTTCCACAACTTATCAATTGACCATGCCATATTTTATTTTAGTTCTTACTTGAATCATAACTGAACTGCACATTTCCTCCATTCCTTGTATGTCTCCAATTGCCTTTCATTTTTTTCTTACTGACTAAAGCATAATGTGTTATATCAAATTTTTAAACTTCTCACGTTTTTAATACATATATTGTCCCAAATCTCTATTTTCCAATCTTTTGATCAACCATGAAATGACTCTGTTGCCTTGCCAGTTATACACTATAATCCCCTTATAATCTCATAATTTCTATTTAAGCTATTGCTGAATCAGAGACATTATTTCCTACAATCTATATCTTCCCTTCATTGTTTTCTACCTTGCATTTATGGAATCCAACCTCAATTACTTCCTCAGACATTATGTATGTGAGTTACATTTTCTGAATCCTTTTATCTTCATATTTGATTAAAATTTTTATAAACATATAATTTTAACCTTAAAATAATTTTCCCAAAAAACTTTGAAAGGATTTTTATCACTAAATTCTGAAGATCTGTGTTGTGAGATTATCTTTTCTTTGTGGATGACTTTGTTTTCAAAATTTTTCAGAATTATTTTTTCCTCTTGGAATTTAAAAACTTTATCATATTGTGTCTAGAACTGTATTTTGTAAAAATCTTTTTTAGATCTAAAATGTCGTGCCCTTCTTCAGAATGTCCTGTTATTTATTTGAGTAAGTCTTCCCTTTCATTTTTACTGTTCTCTCTTTCAAAATCTCTATTCCGCAATAGATCTCTTGAATTTCTATCTTTCTAAAACTGTCAATTCTTTGTTTTTTGGGTTAACGGTCAGGAAATTTTCCTAAACTTCATTTTCTACTCATGTAATAAATGTTTAAATATTAGCAATTGTATTTGTAATCTTGAAGAAGCATTATGTGTTATTTTTCTACCATAATATGCTTTTTTATTAATACAATATCATCTTAAATAACTCTGAGGTTAGGGATTTTTTTTCTCTTCTCTGTCTTGCATTATATATTCTCTAAGGTAAGTTGTTTGGTACATTAATTTCCATCCTTTTCATCTGCCTGAAGATCTTAAGTTGTTTTTATGCTCAAAAGTTAAACAAAAAAAAAAAAATATTCTAGGTATTTGTTTGTGTTTCACTCATTTAGATGTAAATAGCTTTGTTTCTCTGGTTCACCTCTTCCTTAATTGGAAAAGCTAAAGAGAACTTCCAAATTTACATGGGAGGGGCTTGTGGACTGGGAATTTTGCCTTAGATGTAGAATCTGGAAGCCAGCTGAGGAATTTCTCCCCTACAACCTCAGGCATCCCCTGAGGAGCTCTGTACTCTAAAGCAGCACTTCCTACCCTTGTAT
>NW_011888849.1:7762165-7767956 GCF_000151845.1 Pteropus vampyrus | reverse complement strand
AGAATCTGGAAGCCAGCTGAGGAATTTCTCCCCTACAACCTCAGGCATCCCCTGAGGAGCTCTGTACTCTAAAGCAGCACTTCCTACCCTTGTATCTCTAGCTCATCCACAGGAGTTATTTAAATTTCTTTAGAGAGAAACCCCCTGGTTAATTTTCACTTGCTTGTGTTTGTTTTCATTATGTTGATTTTACATTAATGTTAATGTAAAGGCCAGGCCGCATACAGAAAGGAAAAATACATAAGGTGACTGAAGTGCACAGCTATTCTTCAGAGGTCCAGTTAATCCTGTTCATTTGAGTCTTACCTCTTATTTCCATTCTTTGAATCAATTTACACCAAGCCTAGTCTCTGGAGTTTCTGAAGAAGGTGGGTTCCCATGCAGCATCCTCATACATACTTCCAGCTATTTCATTTATTAACTCATCTTCATACGATTTCTTACTTGAGAAATTTTGTTGACATCATTCTGCAGTATTAAACTCCCTCCTTTCTCTTTACTATTAAAAATTTTTGTATTCATTCTACTGGAGCCTTAAATACATGAAATACTCCTTTTAGAAAACTTAACAACACCTGAATAGCCAATGTTTTTGTGTTCCAGTGGGGCCTTTGAACTAGGTACACAAGCCAACTAATGGCCCAACTGACATTTTGTTGACATTACTATTGAAATATGTGATTAGGCAGGAGGCTCCATCATAGAATTAGGTACAGAAACTGAGCTAATTGTCCCTTAGAGGTTAGTAATTGATGCATTCATTCAACAAATATTTTAAGATACTATTATATAACAGACATTATTTTAAATGTTAGCAATAGAGAAATGGCAAAAAAATACAAAAATTATACTATGCCCTCGTATTTTTATTCAAATAACATTATATTAACATAACTAAAGGGCATAGTGAAATGGGAAAAAATCAAAAAAGCACAGTTTTAGGGGTTAAGTGGAAAAACAGGGATGGACCTCTAAGACAGTTTCTTCCTAACAAAGTCTGTAGGAGAAAAAATTTCTAGGGTTGTTTATATATAAATGTATTTATATATAAACACACACACAGGCAATCTTAGAATAGTCAGAGATCCTTCACTTTTTAAAAGAAGCTCTGGCAAGACAACTAGGCATCCTGAGTTCTCACCTGCAAAGGGTGCTACTCTTTATATTAATAACATTTTAGAAAGAAAACAACACAACATTTTAGAAAGAAAACAACACAACATTTCATTTCTGAGCTCTAAACGGCATTGGGCCCATGGTCTGATTCTATCGCTTAATCATGGTGTAATATTGGGTAAATTTCATAGCCCCTATAAGCCTAAATTTTATATATAAGGTTAATAATGATATATACTTCACAGCCTGATTGAGATTGAAATAATAAAATGCATGTAAAAGTCATAGCAAATGCTTAATAAATGTATTATAATAGTATCTTTGTTGTCATTATCATCTATTGTGCCTCATTTTTTTCCCCCAAAGGATCTGCTGTTTTCAACTCTCTTACATTGAAATTTGAGAAGTGTAATGAATTTTAAACATTCTTATCATTTTAGAAGACTTTCCATTTTAAAGTGTTTCTAATTTATTATAAAGAAAGTATTTAACCTCATTGTGCTAAACTCTGCTCCCTAAGCTTCAAACCATACATTATGATATATTTACCACACAAACCTGAAGGTTTGCTTTATTTGTTTCTCTTCAGTTAGAAAAAAGAACTACAAGTTCAATAAATGTCCATCATTTAGAGAAAAGTTTCTCAAATTATCAAATAAATACCTACCTGAATCAGCAATGTAACTGAAACGTTAAATGTACTGCTCAGAAAATTGCACTTTCTCACCTGCTTCATATTCAAGTTCATTTGGAATCAACAGAGAAAATGGGCCTCATAGTGACAAGAAGTCTGCGAGAATATAAATCTGAAAAGCAAGCCTTTACAGAAAGGAGAAAGTTTGCATTGAAGCAGATACATGAGGTTATGTTTGGTTACAACCAAAAAACTTCTCAGTGAATTATGTTACAGGTACATTTTTGAGCCAGCTAAAATTCTGCTCCATATGGTCTTCATTCCTGGATTCAGTCAGTCAAAGCATATTCTATCTGTAGTATTGCTAGTCCTGGGATAGCAGGAAAAAAGGAACATGGGAGACCAGGTGCTAGCTTTCAGTTTCTCCAAAGTGACACATGTCACCTAGATTCTTATGCATAGGCCAAAGCAATCACTTGGCAAAGACTAATAGCAATGAATGATGAAGTATAATTTTCACCCGGAGAACAGAAGCAAATATTTCTGAATAATAATATGGTTTACTATATGGGATGCAGCAAGAGTATTTTAAAGGTATGTCACAGCTTTGCTTTGTATATATACTATATTTTATACATGCATTATGTATTTTATCCTTAAAATAATTCTGTGAAATAAATAGCTATTGTTAACTCTATTTTCAAAGTAAGGAAGTTGATTCAAAAGAACAAATTGAAAAAAGAATTCTTAAGACTCAGAGTTGTCTAAAACCAGTTTGAGTTCACTGGGTCACACTGAGTTCCCCATAACTAAAATATTTAAGCAAAAGCAGAATGACCACTCTGTGAGAGTACTGAAAAAAAAAAAAAAAAAAAGATCTATGAACTCTTGAATAACTGAGTAATATAACCTTTAAAATTCCTTTTATCTCTGAGATTCTATAAATCTACAAGTTGTCCAAGGTTGCATAGTTAATAAGAGGCTATTAAAATCAAAATATTGTTGCTGAAGAAATGACCTCATTTACAGGGAGAGAAAAATTGACTCCAATGTGATTTTATAAGCTAGTGCTCAGATGCCATTATTGTGAAACTCAAATGTTTAAAAAGTTTTATTACAGATCACTTCTCAATCAGTATGCAGAAAGAATTTGTTCATTTGGTAACTGCAATGCTATAGATTATTACTGGTATAATATCAAATTTTCCAAATACCCTGGAAATTGTTGTACTGATACATTTATGCATAAAAGATAAGCAATAGCATTTCTACCATTCCCCAGAAAGAAACATTTTCTTGAGTTGAATAATAAACAAATGTTCTAATAGAGAATGAAAAACAAGCACATCCTAGGTCATTATTTTAAATAAGATTCTCTTTGAACTGATGAGCTATACTGAAGTTTTACATTCTAAGGATATTTTGAGAAATTTCATAAATAAACAGTTCACATACTGACTATCCATTCTCACCACATGTTCCTAAGAGTTTTACAGCTTTAATAACTATAGTGTTGTGGTTCTAACATAATTATTTCACACAGTGATTTGAATTTTTACCATTTGTCAAGTGAAAATATAACAATAAAATAAACAGAAATTAAACATAAATTTAATAATTAAAGTTAGTGTGCTTTTTAAAAATCTATCATTTTAATTTAATTGTCTACAATTAAGCTATGTCAGTGCAAAAAATATAAAGAGTAATATGTATTTGCTTATTTAAAATGCATTTATTCATTCGTTATTCATATTGGAAGAAAAGGAGAAAAGACTAGCACTAATAAATTTGCATTTTGAATATATCTTACAAATAAATAAAGTAGCATTCTCATCTTCTGCTACAAATTGAGATTTGGCAATTCAAGTACCACAGATTTGACAATTAAGCAGAAGCTCATCTAGGGCAGCTCACCCATGACATCTCAAGACATCAATTCATACCACAGGGTAATCAAATTAAATTTTTTCTAGCTGGTAATTAGCCAGTGTCCCAGTAAATAACCTTCTTAAAACCAAGATTATCCCAAACATTTAAAATATATTCGGGGGAGAAACACATCAAAATGGTAGAATAAGGACTTCTGAAAATCTGTTCCTACATAAAAGTAATGATGTAGTAGAAAACTTGGAAAAAAGCTTACAAAAATTAAAGCAGCATTTATTCAAGCAAAATAACTGCATTTCATTAAAAACAGTCAACTCTGTGGCATTTTAACTAGTCTTATTCCTTTTTCCTTCTCCATAGATCTGTGGTAGCTTTGAAAGTGAACGGACTCACAATTATCAAAACTGAGAAACTGAGCATTCGAACGAACCCTAGAGTGGGAAGAACAGGATTAGAATACACCAAAAAAGGTCCATCCCCAGAAAATTCTATTTCACATGTCTGGAAGTTCCCTGAAAGGCTTCCTTATCAGGATTTATCTTTACTTCAACCCAATCAGAGCTCACTCTCTTCAAACAGTCTATCCTGGAGCATTTATCATAAACAATCGGCTTCAATTTTTTAACACCACGACTTCCTAAGGTAGTTATATCAGTAGAGCTAAAAATTGGCTGACCAAGAAACTTAAAGAAAAAACCGGATAATGTGAGGTCAATATGAGGCTTTGAAGAACTCTGATATTTTCTTAAGGATCAAAAAGGTCATAAAATGAAGATAAATATGTGCATGCTGAAGAAAGACATAAAAGGCCATAATCTCTTATTTCTACCTGGCCTGATAAATCTGCAAAAGCAGAAAGTGAAGGCACAGAATTGTAAACAGCCAGCCAGAGTGTTGAAAGCTTGCCTTACACACAGAACCCAGTGGCAAATCTGGGAGACTTACTGCTTCAAATAAATTAAGAAAATATCTGTCCAAGCATTAACTGATGACCATGTAAACTGATCAGAGATTTCGGTGACTACATACAACAAAGAATACAGAATTTATAGATTAGTCTGGAAAATTAAATAAACAACAATGAAAAGAAAGCAACGACACATCTTAAGTAGGTTTCTGATTTTGGGTGTTGGCATATAATATATTAAAATTTTCAACAAAATATGAGGTACAAAAAAACAAAAACATATGATTCATACTCATAGGAAAAAAAGCAGTCACTAAAATCTGTCTCTCTGACAGCCTAGATATAAAATCTATTAGATAAAGACTTTAAAACTGAACTATATATTTAAAGTATAAATATTTTCAAATAATAAAGAAATCGTGTCTCAATAATTAAAGGAAATATGGAAAAATCTCACCAAATACAAAATGTCAATAATGACATAGAAATTATAAAAGAGAACCAAATAGAAATTCTTAAAAGAATACAATCTAAAATTAAAAAAAAACAAAACAAAAAACTCACTACCAGGTTCAACAACATATTTGACCTGGCAGAGGCATCAATGACCTTTGACATAGATTAATTAATATTATTTAATAAGAGAATGCTTCCCCCCAAAAACAAGAAAAATGAATACAGACTCAATGACATCATCAAACATAATGACATATATATCATAGAGGTCCCAAAAGGAGAGGTGCAAGAAATAATGGCAGAAAGATTAAGTAAAGAAATAATGACTGGAACCTTTCCAAATCTGATTTAAAAATAAACATTAATCTACACATGCAAGAATCAGAGAACTTCAAGTAAGATAAACTCAAATACATCCAAATCAAGAATTCTATAACTGTTAAGATTATCTTCCAAAAACGAAGGAGAAATTGAGATTTATGCAAATGTTTCCAAATGGACAAAAATAGAGAAATTGGTCCCTAGCAGACCTGCCCTACAAGAAACACTAAAGGAATTCCATCAGAATGAAATGAAAGGACACTATACAGTAACTTAATTCCACATAAAGAAATGAAAAGCATTTTCTCTATCTGCATATTCACTCGCTCATAAAGCCAAACCTGAATCCAGGATTTATTTTGCAAGTTTCTGAAGATGAAGTTGATGGGCTGCACCTTCATCTTCTGCTCTTGTTGACCATAGTCATGGTGTACCATGGTGGTTACAAAGACCACAACCTGAATATACTG
>NW_011888849.1:7744163-7760795 GCF_000151845.1 Pteropus vampyrus | reverse complement strand
TCCAGCTTCAGCTCAGAAAGATAACTCCTGAATGTTTTTGTAAGGTATTTTATACTCTATCCTCAAAAATCTCCTATAATCTCATCTTTTCTCTATTAGCATAACTAAATTATAGTCCAATGGATTTTTTTATTTAAATGTTTCAAGTCTGGCTTTTAGGATACTTTACATTTTGGACCCTTTTTGGGGTGTGGGGGAACTCTCAGGTATATTATGGAAAGAGAGGATCTCGCAGGTCCCCTTCTGAGTCAATCCAATCAACTTTTGCTATCTAGATTTAGCATTTGAGTTTCTGACCAACAAATTAATATAGATTAGATAACTCCAGGTTATGTGCATTGAAAATAATTCTAGATTTTTCTATAAACATTTTCTGATATTTTGGGGGTTTAGAGAAATCTTTAAGTATAGCTTTTATTTCAGCTCAAATCCAAGATTTAAATTCTACATTTGCCTTTGTACCTGGATTATGGAAGAGATGGATCTTTAGAGATAATTGGCATTTAGGGGTTTTTAAGAGAGTTGTTGGTTAAAGGTAATGGATCTGGACAAGGGAAAGAGGAGGGGGAAGTCAACTGAGGTACAGGAAAGATATCAGAAGGATGGAAGAAAAGAAAAAGCTGGGTACAGAAAGGCAACTGAAGGGCACGGAGGGGGTGGGTTTTCTAGAGAAAGAGTCTACTTTGATAATTACTAATTAGCTTTGAGCATAGAATCTTTTAGTGAAGGAATTTGTGATTCAAAATTTCATTCAGAGTCCTCTGCATACAAATCAAAACTACTGCTCAACTGGTCCTGAGAAATCTTATTCCTTTACTTTTCTAAGGCACTCCTCAAAGGAACAATTTTGTTCAAGTCAAATGTTCCCCAGAGTGGCCACTGAAGACTCAAATTGTTCTTAGTGAAGTTATGCCATTTAGAAAGAGAAGCTCAAGAATTAGTGTTGTATATATAAGGAGTTTTTTCCTGGAAGAGGAGAAGATTCAAACTTAGAAGATCCATGAGAGCTGGCAACCATCACTAGGAATATGATGCTTGTGCACTTTGTGTCTCAGGTCTCCAATCTTATAGTTGGCCATTTCTGACCATAGACCTGACAATCTGTGTCCCCCAGCAGGCAGAGAACTAGAGAGAACACTCTCTCTAGATCAAAGCCAACGTCTCAAGACAAAAACTCAAGATGTAAAGAGAACCATATCTGGTGTTATTGATGACTCACAGCAAAATCTGTTCAAATGGACATAAATTCAGGCAGAAAAGCAAACTCACCAGTCTGTGAGACCAGCTTAAACAGGCTTATGGGGCCTATGCCAATGTTCTACATTGTGATTCTGTTCATGACAAAATCTTTTAAATAGCACAACACGAAACTAACACAAAAGGGAACAAAGAGATAAAAAGAAATGCCTGATTCCACAAAGGATGCCAAACAAACAGGAACCAATAACAAAACTCAGGGATCAAATGGCAAATTGACCGCAGGTTATTGATAAGGGAATTCAACGCAAAGAAAGAGGAGTTCAGAGACAGTGCTGACTTACCATGTTGGGTGCAGACTCAATAAGCCACTAACAGCAAGGCAGAAGAGGCCTCTGTAGGTATCACACCTGGCGGAAGGCAAATGCAGTGCAGATGGTATCTTGGTGGAACCTCCAGGAAAACTGTGGAAATTAACAAAGATAACCAAATGAGGTTATTAACTCAGAGCTCACTATAACAAAGGTGTCAGCCACCATCAGTTGCATTTAGCACAGACTCAAAGACAGGCAGGGGAGTAAAAAAGCTTTATAATGGAAAAAAAGGAAGGCTCAGGTATGCTTTCACTTGAAGTTGTTGGCATAGAGAAGCTAGTGGCAAGCTAACTAGAAATGGGGCATCCTATGCGATCGATTTGGGGAACATATTTGGCTTTCTCCAGTTGGTGCTGAGTTAGACATAGGTGCAAAAATGAGGGAAGCTGGCAGTTATGGACCAAGTCCTGACCACTTCTGGCTTATTTTTACATGGGTCATGGTTTGGCTTTCTGTACTGGCTGCTGCAGCGGTTGTATGAGTATGAGTTCTGTTTTTATATATGGTCTGGCCAGTGTCCATTTGTATATTCAGTATCTCAACTACAAAACTTCTAGGGGAAAATACATGAGAAAATATTTTTCCTTGAGTTCAGCAAACATTTCTTAGAGATAACATAAAATCCACAATATATAAAATTTAAAAAATTGATATATCAGACTTTTAGAACTTGTCCTTTTTAAAAGACACTGTTAAGAGAGTAAAAATACAAGCTCCTGACCAGAAGACAATATCTGCAAATGATATATCTGATAAAGAATTTGTATCAAGATTATATACAGAACTTGTAGAAGGTAATAATCAGAAAATAAACAACCCAGTCAAAAAAAGATAAAATATTTGAACAGATACTTCACCAAAGAAGATATATGGATAGCAAATAAATATACAAAATGGTGTGCAACATCATTAGTCATTAGGGAAGTACCAATAAAAACTACAATGAGATAACATTATATACCTATTAAAATGGCTAAAATGACTAACCATATCCAGATGTTGGTGAGGATGTGAAGGAAAGGAAACTCTCATATACTACAGGTAGAAACATAAAGCACAACCATTTTGGGGAAGAATATGGTTCTTTCGCTTACCATATGACCCAGATATCACACTCATAACTGTGTGTGTATGCAATTATGACGTATGATATGAAAAGTGTAGAAGATCCCTGTTAGTAGGAATATATCAGGCATAGAAAAGCTTTTAAAAGATAGAGTTAGAGGGAAACAACAGTAGATTAGATAAAGCAGAGAACTGATATCAGCAGTTTGGAAAATAAGGTAATAGAAAACACCCAATCAGAACAACAAGAAAAAAGGATCTAAAAAAATAAAGATAGTTGAAGGGGCCTCTGGGACAATATCAAGTATACTAACATTCTCATATAATATGGAGTACCAGAAAGAGAAGAGAGAGAGCAAGAAATTGAAAACCTATTTGAAGACATAGTGATGAAAAACTTCCATAATTTGGCAAAGAAAACAGACAAACAACCCCAGGAAGTCCCAAACAGGATCAATCCAAAGAGGTCCACACCAAGACGCATGGTAATTAAAATGCCAAAGGTT
Organism: Pteropus vampyrus; assembly: GCF_000151845.1. Lineage (NCBI taxonomy): Eukaryota > Metazoa > Chordata > Mammalia > Chiroptera > Pteropodidae > Pteropus > Pteropus vampyrus. The sequence continues at coordinate 7,757,653 of NW_011888849.1, read as the reverse complement.
AAATACAAAGAATATTAAAAGCGGCAAGAGAAAGGCAGTTAGTTACATCCAAGGAAGCTGCCATAAGACTGTCAGCTGATTTCTCAACAGAAATTTTACAGGCCAGAAGGGATTGGCACGAAATATTCAAAGTGATAAAAAGCAAGGACCTACAACCTAGATTACTTTATCCAGCAAAGCTATCATTTAGAATTGACGGACAAATAAAGAACTTCCTAGACAAGAAAAAGCTAAAAGAATTCATCATTGCCAAACCAATATTATAAGAAATGTTAAAGGGATTTCTTTAAGAAGTAGGAAAAAAAAAAGATCAAAAATATGAATAATAAAATGGAAATAACTACATATCTATCAACAATTACTTTAAATGCAAATGGACTAAATGTTCCAATCAAAACGCAGAGTGCCTGAATATATAAGAAAACACAACCCTTATGAGAGACTCATTTCACATCAAAAGACACACACAGACTGAAAGTAAAGGCATGATAAAAGATATTTAATGAAAATGGAACAAAAAAGCTGGGTAGTAATACTTATATCAAACAGACGAAATAGATTCTAAAACAAACTATCTCAAGAGACAAAGAAGGATGCAATATTCTCACTTCTGGGTATTTATCCAAAGAAACCCCAAACACTACTTCAAAGGGACATGTAAATCCATATGTTCATTGCAGCATTATTTACAATAGCCAAGATGTGGAGGCAACCTGGGTGTCCATCAGTAGATGACTGGATAAAGAAGAGGTTATACATATATATAATGGAATATTACTCAGCCATAAAAAAAGACTGGAATCTTGCCATCTGCAACAACATGGATGGTCCCAGAGGGTGTTGTGCTGAATGAAGTAAGTCAGAAGGAAAAAGACAAATGTCATATGATTTCACTTACATGTGGAATCTAAAGAACACAAGAAACAAACAAAACAAAAACAAACTCATAGATACAGAAAATATTTTGATGGTTTCCACATGGGAGCAGGGTTGAAGGGGTAGGTGATAGAAGGGAAGGAATTAGAAGCACAAATTAATAGCTACAAAATAGTCATGGGGATATAAAGTATAGCATAAGGAATACAATCAATAATATGGTAATAACTATGTATGGTGTCAGATGATTTACCAAGATTATCACTTCATAAGTTCTATAAATGTCTAATTACTATGCTGTACACCTGAAACAAATGTAATGTTATATCCAACTGTAACTGAAAAATAAAAACAATATTTTTAAAAAAGAAGTAATCAATTTGCTGTTGATTAAAGTTAGCCAGGTCACGGTCATTAAGCTGTTCTAGATATATTATCTTTAATTTATAAAGACATATAAATGTGCTAAACATAATCTAACCTACTGTAGAGTTTAGAATTTCACTTTGAAATCTGAAAGTTTGCAAATTTGGAATTTTGGCTTCTGTGGAACATAATTAAAGAAGTTGTTCTTTATGAGCTCTCAGATTTACACTGTAGAAGTCTATATACTGTACAGTGAATCATCAAAGTGAACATACCTAATGTCCCCATTTCTATTATAATAGCAGATTCAAACCAACTCTAACAATTCAATGCATTTAGTTTTAAGTAAAGCCAACTACTATATTCAATTTTATTAGTTGAAATCATTCATTGGTTTTACACTGACTTCTTAATAGCAGCAACTACAAAACTCGTAACAGTATGTCTATGCTTCTAATTGTTTCTCCTTACCTGTGATTATCAGCAGAGTGGTGACTAGTACAGGATGGCAAAAGTTTATTTCACTCATGTAAGCAACATCTGAACCATACATTATTCATAATAGCATATTATATATGCGATTTTGAAGCATTTAACTTTACATAACTGAGCAGTAAATGTAAAGTGGCTACAAAGACCAACTCTCTCATCTTTAATTCTATGAATTACAGCTTCATTTCAGAGCTCAGAAAAATGCATTTACTCTTTCTGATATTCTGGAGAAAATGATCTAGCCTCTGGCAAGGACCAAGATTTTAAATTTCATGAGCTGTATAAAAGGCAAACATTTAAAAAATTACTCCATATAGCAATTCTGCATATCACAAAGTCAGAGACTAGCTTCCCCTTGATTTACTTCTATAAAGCATGCCAAGCAGTGTATTATATAAGATATTGGTTTCTAAATATTCCATATAGAATGTATTCATTCTGCATAGATGTATTTCCTTTGAATGGTACCAGTTTTAGTCAGAAAAGTGAAACATGTTCTTCAACTGGCTGAAGAGGAGGCCATACATTATACTACAGAGTAAGAGATGAACAGGACTTAATAGTCTTTCCTGCTACAGCATTGCTTTTTGCCAGGTTTGCATAGGGTCAAGGTTCTTTTCCTCTCACAAGATGTACTGATAAACCTCAAATCTTTGAACAGAGAAGGGGTCTACTGGGAGCACTGGAAGTTTTAAGGTCCTATTATTTTAAAATAAAATAATGAATACTGTCAATGGGAAGACATTGTGGCAGTAAGTTTTTCTATAGTACCTGAAATTATCATTAAAATAATGTGAAGATTTTTTTGGTTACAAATCTATCTTGAACCAACTTAAGTAATTAATTTAAGGATACTAAAGTACCTTAGAAAACTGAAGCCAACAAATGGGACTGGGCCTTAGAATCAAGCTAGAAAACAAAGCTCAAAACATCATTATGACTATTTTGCTGTCTTATGTGTACCTAACTCTAAATCTCTTTAGCTCCTCATCCATTCCTCCCTCCTACCTGCCACTCTCAGGCCAGCTATTATTCTAAAAAATGCAACTCCTTATATAAGCAATTGACTTTGAAGCCCAAAAAGGGGAAATGACCTAAACTATTAGTCACTCCCTGATTCCCAAATTTGAAAGCTAGGACTGAGAATGAAAGGTCAAGATATCTTATAGTTGCCATATAAAACAAATAAAAATACAGAGTTTCCAATCACATTTGAATTTCAGATAAACAACAAATAATTGTCAACACATATTTACACTAAAACTTTTTCACTGTTTATCTGATATTTGAATGTAACTAAGTGTCCTGTAATTTTATCTGGCAACTCTAGTATCTTTTCATCATGCTGGAATATGAAATATTTAGGAGACTGTCAGCTGCTAATGGCCACTCTATACAAAAGATTCACTGGTCATCATCTTACATTACTTCCTTGCAGAATTTAAGGTGGTAAATACGACCTTCCCCTTGAAATATTCCAATTCTTTTTATAAAGTAAATTTAACATAAAAAAAATGCTCAAAACAATGAACAGCTGTTTTATATTTGGTGACCTACACATATAGATTTTAAAGGAATAGAAAATGTAGAGTACCTTAACATTTCTAATTTCTGTGAATATCTCTTCTTTCCAACTCTACAGGAAAGCATAAAACCACAGAAATCACTTAGAAAAATGTTTAAAGAAATTTTAAGAAACATATTTCCAAAGCTTATGTCCTAATTCTAGTTCAGAGAATCATAATGATAACATTCAAGAAAAGACAACTATCTTAGTCTACTCGGATAAACACAAAAATAACACTAAAAACTGAAAATTTGTTACAAAATTTCAATAGGAATGTTTAACTGGCTTTGGAAATAAACATTAATTTTAATGTGTAATTGGTCTCACTACCGGTTTGAGTTATTGGCCTTTCCCTGAGTGCCTTTCATAAAAATCCAGTAAATATACATTAGCTAAAAGCAAATATCCTAGGATTATCCAATGTTAACAACAAAAAAAAACCTAAAGGTTAAAATAACTTTTACAGGCTTTTGCTCAGCAATTTCCAAGTTTATTAATTAATAGTATCACCAAGATACTCCACATAAAAATATCCAGTATTGCCATTTATAAAATTACTGCTTCTTTATATCAAATATGAGTGTTATCTATAATATAACTTTTAGTTATTAATAACTTAGAAAAAATTTAAATATACAAAGCATTTGCCTAAAACTTGTTAACTCATAAAGCCGGGGGCAGAGTTAATCCTTTCAGAAGATTCCTTAAGAAAGGTACAATGTAAATAAGTACATAATTTAAAAAAATATTAAGACATTTGAAACATTTACATAACCAATGAGGTTGAAAACAATGTATTTTGCTAAACAAATTTTATTCAGAAATCAGAAGCATTATTAATCTCTTGAAAAGCAGTTAAGAACAATCAGCAGAATACTGAATCGATGAACTCTGTCTTGTTCCATCCTAAAAACGATGTACAATAAAAGTTTAACCTTGAAAATATTAAAAATATAAGAATTTTCATTGACTGACAAGTTAGTTAACTTCATGGTTTTAAGCATAATTCTAATGAAATAGGATTCTAACCAAAGTACATATGTGGATATAAAAATCAAGAACCATAGATTTGATTCACAGTGCCTAGACAAGATTTTGGTCATGCCCTTGTCAAAATGAGTAACCTTAAGCAATTCACTTATGTCTTCAGTTCATCTGTCAAATGTGATTATAATACACACAGCAAATTAACTGCTATATTATGAGGCTCAAATAAATGATCAGTAACAAGATTATTCAGATCCTCATATTTATCTCATGTGCATCAGCATGTTGCTGTCTCTATTTTGGCCATGTTTTCCAAACTCCATTTCTCTATCATCACGGGCTCACAGCTTGACTACACTTCATGGCCTTCACTGTATAGGAACATTGCCAGAAGTGATAAATGCTGCACCCAGGCCTGGCCTTTCAAAACCTGCATGATCACCTATAATGTCTTTCCTCTCCTCTTTAGACAATCAAATGCAGAGAACCCAAAGGAGGAGTCCAGACTTTAGGCGCTTGTGGAGCCACCAGCCAGAAGCAGCACCAGTTTCTGAGTGACTGCATGATGGTGAGCCCCTGCAAACTTACATTCTAGAAATAAAATTGCATTACGTCCAGTGAGTGAGGTGGGGAGGTTATAGCCAACAGTTGGCCAATATGATTAATATATAAGCAAACAATAATTCACAGATTCAGCTGTTTTCAAGTAAATGTATGTAACAGACACCAACACCATAAATGTTAAGATGATTACAAGCATAGACTCAACTGCCGTAGGGGCATTAATATCATTGACATATGCTGACTTTTTATATAAAATGATATAATAAAATAATAGCTAACATTTATTGAACTTAGATTTTATGCCAACCACTATGTCAAGGATATCACGTGATTGATCTCAGTTAATACGTCAAACCTCTGAGGCAGCATTACCATTTTCTCTGTTTTACAGATGGAATTTTGGGGCTCAGAGTGATTATATAACTTACTATATTCATCCAGCTGATAAGCAGTAGAAAGATTCTGAACCATGTCTAACAACTAGTCCTGCAGAGTTAACCACTTCACTAACTATAATATGCAGAAGAGAGCTGGAAAGACAGCCAGGACTCCAGGAACCAAAACCCAGCCCCGACACTAATATGTACTGTGTGATAATGAGCAAATGATTCCAACCATTTGTGCTTCAGATTTCTATGGTAATTTTTAAAAATTTTTGTCCAAATTTTAAATTACTCAGAGATTAATCACTTTCTAAAACACCTTTGCTCATGCTTACATGCTTATCTCCTGAAAAGAAGATATTTCTTAAAATTCTAACCTTGTGACATCAGATGAAAAATGTAAAGCAGCTGTCCATCTGTGTTTGAGAATTTTCCTATTCTGAATACCATTATAATGTGCTTCCCTTGGGAAAAGAGGGCATGGGGCAGGGGAGCTGCCTAATTAGAGAAATGACTTGTTTTGTATGTAGGGTTGCGAGGTGTCCTGTATATACAGAACATCTCCTATAATTAATGATTTTGTCCTGTATGCTATGTTGACTTTATATATGTGTGTGTGTGTGTGTGTGTGTGTGTGTGTGTGTGTATACAATCAGCAATTAGAATTATTTTTAGTTTATAGTTATTAATACTTAAATCACTAAATGGCAACACTAGGTAAAAATAATAATACCACAAATTAAAATTTGGATAATCTTTATGGTCCTTCCTGCGGATTTGGCTAAAAGACCAAAATGGGAGAATGAGAATTAAACTTACTTACTTATTTTTCATATTCAAGCAAGGCCAAGAGTGTACTTTGGCTAAAATCACGGTGCTGAACAATTAACTATAACCATCTTTAGAGAACTTAGATCAGTATACCTTCTGCAAATGTCAGCCAATCAGTAACAGCTCCTCGCTTCTAGATTAACAACCAATCGACAAGTGGTTTGCTCCAGTGCCATGTTTTCTGAAAGGTACGTCCATAGAGCCTTATTCTCAAAACCACTCTAACACAGATGCAAAACTGTCAATCATCAAACATTTCACCAGTCCCTGTATGCCAGGCTTCCCAAAACTTTATGAAGATCACATGCTGTGCCTTCCAAGTACTCTGTCCCTTGAAAGTAAATGGAAAGTTCATTTTTTTTATATGTGTTGAGCATCATTTATCAATTTTCATGTTCCCCAGTCTTTCAATAGTTCAACACCTACTTATAGTTAGTTATGATTTCAAACTTGTGAAAGGCAGATATACCCATTAACTATGAGATAATCAAATCCAATCTACAATTCTTCTGGTGATTGTTATTATCTTTTTATTATTATTTTGTGTATGTTTGAAACCCAAAATGTCAAAACACCTGGTAGTGTATATTTTGGATTTTCTGAACAGTGAACATTTATTTAATAAGAAAAAAAGTCCTTCTGAAGTAATTTGTATGCTATACAACTACTTATTCAATATCAAAAACAGTGGAAAGATAGATATAAGCCAGAATATATTAAGAGATAAGCATGTCAGATATATGATTTATTCAATTAGTAGCAAAGAAAGTAACAAAAAAAAAAATTAATGGAGAAATTCATATGAAGGTAATTTAAAAAGAAGTTGCAATAACCTTCAGCACTATATATTATCAGTCTTTTAGCTCATGACTGTTTAAAAGTACTATTACCAGAAGTTATTTTCAGATTCCAGAACTGCAAGCAAATTTTCAATTTCCAGGAAAAAATCTAGAGTAAAAAAATATATATAATTGATTTTTATATTACAGTTATTATCAAAGATCTAAATGTCTTGGTTTTTTTTTATGGTATAGTTAAACATATAAGTAATAATAATGCAGAAGTAATTCTTTCTTTTGCTACTATAATATTTTTTTTCTTGTAAAAATGTCTCCCTTTTATAAGGTATTGTGAATAAAATATTATCCAGATGAGACTTCAGAAGTATTTGCAGAGTCCCATATTAAGTTAGAGTTAATAAGAAAATTTGTATTGTTTCTGGTGAAGATAATACACATTTCAGTGACTGTTTCATGTGAAGGTGCAGACATGTTTATACAAAGCTGAAGCAAAGCATGATTGATTGGAAGGTGTTGAGTGCTCTACTTATATTCTGCATAATGTTCAAAGAGTATCTGATGTCCTTTCTATTTGCACTGAAGTCATTTTCATGAAATTGTTTTCTTCCTTCAGTAATTATACTGTTTGAACCGAGCAACTGAAGTATTTTTATAATTTTTTTAACCAGTAAGTATTTTAGTTCTCTTACATTCAAAAAACCATTTTCTCTTTAACAAATGCAGTTGAGAAATGCCTGAGGTTACTTGCAGCACCAAAATTATACTTCACTTCTGAAGACAAAAAAATCTTGACTTTTTTAATAGTCTACTCAGTGGGGCCTACTTATTTCTTGTTCATAGTTTCCAAAAATCTCTTTAATAGTATAATTATTCAACTTGAGAGAAATGTGAAAGTGTTTTTAAAGTATTGTGATGCTTAATGAAATTTTCTGAGTACATTAAAGAAAGAATTAATAAACTTTGCATACCTTTAAGTGTCAAGGCTATATTTAAAAAGAACAACATCGCTTATTAATAGGAAAAGAAATTCCAATTTTAAGTGGATAATTATTATGTCATGAAAGATGGTATCATATGCTTCAACAGATCAAATTTATAGAGCAGTTCTAAGAGTGGTTAACTTTAGACCAGTACATTTTAGTATACTGGTTCAAAATACTAATGATAATTGCATTTTCTCTTAAAAAAATATTCAGGGGACAAAGGAATGAAGTAAGTTAAATGCAACCACTATAGAAGCTATGTTAAGATGTAAATGGAATATATAATGTAACTACATGAAATTTTATTGGCAAGTTTTACAAAACAAGAAGTTGTTAAGAAGAGACAAATCATCTACAAAATGTAATTTAAAAAGGTATATAATTTAGAGACATAATTTATTTCATATTAACATTATTTTAGTATAAATGTGGCTCATTCAATATTTTTTATTTTATCTCAATGAACATATGCATAGGCAATTAGGAATAATTCAAATTTAACTGGGCATTCTGTACATTTTTGCTAAATCTGGTAACTTTCTTTGTAAGATTTTTTTTTTAACGTCAAATTAAGCAATTGAGCAACTCTAGGTCTTAAGAGAAACTACCCTTTCAATAACAAGTCTGCTTTTAAAGTAAGAATGTTAGAAAGAACAAATCAAGAAAATGATTATCTTTGCTGAATGGTATAAGAGTGAAGTGTTACCCCTTGAGGCTTCTTTAGGGAATATCTTGATTTTGAGAGGATTTTTCATCAGTTTTGAGACACTTTTTCCTAAAAAAACAAGTTTAACAATTAGGTCCTCAAGATTCATCCTTCGAACTCGTAGACATCTTATGAAAAAAATTCTCTTCCTGAAAAAATGCCCTACCTGGACAAGAGGTAAAAGAACAGGGAGATGAACGATTGATGATACATCATCTTCTCTTTACCCCTATAATATACAATAAATTGCCTTTCTTTCCATTGTTAGTAATTTGTATTCTGATTCTGTCATGCAGGTAGGAAAATAAAAAAATGAAATAGTCTGTTTGTAATACTATTAAGATAATGCAAACCAATTCCAAAATTATACCTTAAGATAATTCAAAACTGGGAAAAAGAATCCCTTACCATGCACAGACCTTTCATACCTAATAAATTCTTACAATTTCAAGATCATACACGATATAATTTCCCTTGTTTGTTTGCTAATCGTGTAGGCAAAATCCTTTTCTCTATAAACCACTTTCTCTATCACATACCTCTGCCTTCAGCCTGGAGTTTACATATTCAGTCTAAACTGACATTTATGCTTCCTTTACAATTTAACATTCCCATTTTATAGTTTAACTTGACCTCAAATCATCTATGGGTTAGCGGCTATGTGAAATAGTAAATGGCTTATTCCAGTATTTTAGAGGTTCCTATTTGAACAGTGTGAGTGCTTTCAAAATGTAGCTTTAACAAATCATTTTGAATTTTTTTATAATTTATCTTTACTGGGCATTTACATATATTAAAAAAACCCTGCTCTTACATATTTATCATCCATCACTAACTGTGCTTATGAATGTATGTGGATTATCAAAGAAATGATCTTGCTATATTTGCATCACAGGTATAGGTGCTGAGGAAGAAAGAAAAGAAAGAGAGAAATGGAGGGAAGGAGAAACAGACTACTGAGACTGTAAGAATACAGTGTATAAGGGGACTCTCAGAGGACATTACTGTGTTGTATATCCACCTTACAGACCAAATACTTCTAAACTATGAACAGCTTTATCCAACTTCAGCCTGGAACTATAAACACACCCCAATACAGTTGAGATATTTTCCAATAATGTTACTATCAAGAATATGAGATAAGAAACCCATATAAAAGCTGTGCCAAATCTGCCTTATCAAGTTGAGTTATGGTTACTCCTTACTGTGGGGGGGAAAAATGAGAACAGACTGTATCTTTCTTAATTAGTTTAAATCCAAAGGGTAAAATAGTTCTGCATCTTGTCTACCATGACTTTCAGAGCTGCTCAAGCTATAACATTGCCATCGTCACTCAAGCTCGGCCCCCAGCTTCACTAGTATCTGGTCAGTGCTCAGTTATAGTGGTAGTGCTTTCTTGCTTACAGAAACTATATGAAAATACTTTCTAAGATCCATAGTTTTGCCCAGTGGGGAATGTTTCACAGTCAGCTCCTCATTATGCTCACATACATGTATCTTGGCTTCAGGTATGACTTAATTCTCTGTATTAACATTTTAAAGATCAATTCTCAGGGAACTGATGAACCAATCATTCATAAATTCTTGCCATAAACTTTATCAGCCTCGTAATAAATGTTTTTTATCTTTAAATATTATTTTTATGCCTATGTCTTTCTTCCTTAGAAAAAGATATATGTATTACCTCTGGAAAATTCTAAGCTTATTTGGGTTTTGCCTCTTTATTCTGAACTTCTTATATTTTTTTTACCCAACTTTAATATCTACCTTTACTCCTCAGTCTACCTACCTACATATGCAATATAAACATTTTATTGCTTCCTCTTACATTTTTTTTTTGTATCTGCTTAGTCTTAATGTTTTTACAGATATTTCTCCATCTTCAGGACCTCCTGTTATCAAAGATGAAGACTTCTCTCCTTTAAATAGGTCCAACAGAACTCTCATCATCCTATTCCTCATCTAATGAACAAGTCAAGTAAGCCTCTGCCCAGTCCCTCTTCAAAAAAGTAAAAAGATATTAGGATTAAATAATATACTTAATTACTGGACTGTGAGCAAACCTTACTTAAGTACCTAACACCATACTATGGCTAAGCCAGCATTCCCTATTAACCATAGTTGATTAGGTATGAAGATGGTTTCTCTCTCTTTTTTTTTTTTTTTTTTGATAAATAGCACTGTGTTTATGAACTAGATCTTCTCAAGTACCTGTTATATATAAATTCAAGAATAAGCAGACAAAAGTAGCTACTAAATAAGACCACTGCAAAGCCTGCTCTAGTGACATTAAATAACATGTTCTGATCAAAGAAACTTTTTAGATACATTTATATGGCTAATTTTTTTTCATAATTTGAATAACTGGAATATCTATCAACAATGGGCTTCTTTCTCACATAGCTTTATCCACATCACCACAATCCCCACTAGTCCCCACTATTCTCTCTAATACTAAAACCTAGTGTTGATTGGGATGTTATCTTTATTTTCATAATAGAATTAAGTGGAAAATAATTTAAAATTTCTTGCGTCCAACTCTTTCAGAAATCAGAAAACATATGAGATATGTTTAGGAAAAACAGAAGAGCACATATTCTTCTGATAGAAGTCAACCTCTTTAATATATACACAGAGTCATCACGTGGAAGAAATGCACCTGGCTTGCTGTACTCACGCCACCCGTCTAGCCACTGTGAGTACTGCTGTTACTAGCCTTTACTATAGAACAAGAGATTGTGAACTATGGCTTGCTGTCTAAATTAAGCTCATTGCCTGTTTTTGTAAATAAGATTTCAGTGGAACATAGCCATGCTTATTCACTTATATATTGTCTTTGCTTTCACATACAATGTAAAAGTTGAACAGCTGCAATGGATCTATATGATCCCCAAAACATTTACTATTTGACCCTACATAGAAAGTTTGTTGATTCATGCTAGCCAGAGTCCCCAGGAAAAAGCTGGCAGCCCCAAATTTGATGGATCTTAAAACCAAAACCGATGACCAGCAATAATGCAATTCAGGATATAATCAAATATTAAATTTCCTGAGAAACACTTAAAGTATGCTATAACTTAGGAAAAGTGAGAGGTTAATATTAACTAAACAGTTTCAGTAAAAATTCATAAGGGATATATTGTTGAGAACAGATGCTGAATGTATTTTAAGGATATTTTACAAAACAAATAGTATTGAAAATATGTCCAATTTGCCTAGGTTATAAAGTTCTTGTATAAAGCCCTTGCCTAGTAACAAAGAAGAAAACAGTATTGTTAATTATATTTTTGTGGAACACTTATGAAGACAGATCACATTGGTAAAGTGAAAGACACAGAAGGAAGAAAAGGTGTACCTAGAAACAAAGAATTTGTTGGTGGCCAAGACATGAAAACATCCAAAGATTCCTTAGATAGATGACTGAATAAAGAAGATGTCACACAATGGAATATTACTCAGCCATAAGAAAAGATGAAATTCCGCCATTTGTGACAACATGAATGGATCTTGAGATTATCATTTTAAGCAAAAAAAGTAATACAGAAGAAGTTGAGAATGATATGATTTGACTCATATGTAGGATATAAAACTGAAAGCAACAAATGAACAAGACAGTTTTACCAGAGGGAAAGGGGGAGAGGGGAGTTAGATAAGGGTAAAGGGAGTCAAACACACGGTGACAGAGATTTGACTTTGGGTGGTGAACACACACTGTAATATACAGGTGATGTATTATTGAATTGTACACTTGAAAACTATGTAATCTTATTAACCAGTGTCACCCCAATAAATTTATTAATAATAAAATAACTCGTATATTTTTATTTTTATATTTTCCAATGGAATATGAATATATTGACTTTTAAAATTTGATAACTGAAAATAAGATATTGTCTCAATGTCAAAAGTTACTGACAAAGATGTTAATATATTCTCTATGTATATATTTTTGTCAAAATGAAATCTTTTTTATGGCATTTTTAGTAAAATTCTTCATTTTTTTCTAATAATTTCAAAATATTGCCATGATCAAGTAAAAAAGTTTTACCAGAGAGAAATTATAATTGTGAGAAAAGCACTTATGAGCAGCTCCCACTTACAATATGCTAATATACTATTATATCTATTAGATTTTATGTTGAATCAACAACATGGTATACAGATTCTTTCTTTTCTAACTATGAGAAAAAAAAGATTTTTTTCAAGAAAAAGAGATCATTTTGAAAGAAACTGTGTTATGATTTGCTTTATAAATTTTACAGTATCAAATTTCAAAAATATACATTAGAGTCTATTCCCTAAAGGGCCATCAATTCTACAAGATACTAAAGAGTTGTGAATCTCTTAAATGAAGTGAAACAGCAGTCATTGTATTTGAGTCAACTCTATGGAAAATTGTGCATAAATCAATATATAATGACATTTGAACACCATTCATCTCTTTACATGACATGAAAGAAATTCAGTCACATAATTATATTATCTATGAACCGTTGAGAGGGCAGAATAAGGAGAACTTGTTATTTGAGATTGAAGGGGAGACAAAGAATTAGTACATGCCAGGCTGGAAAGGTGCTGATCCTAAACTGGATCTTGTCATAGAAGAGATGGTTGAAGAAAAAATATTTCTCAAGAAAAGGTTAACATCTATCAATGTAACCTATGAATATAAAGAAGCTCGGGTCTTCTTATGTTTGCAACTCATCTTTTTGATTTGTTAACTCTTTAGTTTCAGAAATATATGAACAATAGGAGTTGCAATTACAAACAGTGTACCGCCCGTCTATTTTCAAGAAATAAAAAAAAGCACTAAGGAGCAGCATCTTATTCATCTAGGTCACAGAGGATTTCTTGGACAAAAAGACATCTATCCCAGTCCTAAAAATGAGTAGTAGTTATCCAGTTGAGATGGTGCTAGAGATGATGGAATAAAAG
>NW_011888849.1:7741092-7743363 GCF_000151845.1 Pteropus vampyrus | reverse complement strand
AGAATACAACTGAAACTTTTAACTTTTTCTTCAGAAGTGAAAAATTTGGAGAAAAGTTTTCCAGTCTTAGTCTTATGTAGTTAAGGCTTGTTTGAATTATTTTAATGAATGTTTATTTTAATAATAATTAAAAAACTAAAGACAAAAAATATACACATCAAAAATATTGAAAAGATACTTCAAAATGGGGAAAGTCTTTATGTGGTGGTGGTAGTATATTTTGTATTTACCTCTAATATTTTGTATTTACCTTCTATATTTTGTATTTACCTCTAGTAAGCATTATTAATAATAAAATATAATCAACACTTTTTTCTTTTTCAACTAAAAATTGTGAAATTGCTATAAATAAATTTATACTTTATGTTTACATGAATTCAGTGGTTTGTTTTGTCAGGGTTAGGATGTTTATTGCATAAAATATATTAAATATGACTTACAATTAGGTGGGAAAATAAATTAAGGCCTAGTTTGTGGATTGCCATTTCTAATGATGTCTTTTCTTTTCTCAGAGTTTAAACCATATAAAAATGAAGAGAAAAGGTATATTTGAGGTTAGAGACCTAAGTTGTATTAGTTGGTATGTGTACTTATTTCAGATTTTATTTTCATAAATTGTTGGGTTTTTATTGGTATAGTACCTCAGCCAGACCCCAACCAGCCCAAATCTGAAGAGGGCAGATTGAACCCTGTGAAGGAAGAGCTCGAAGGAGCTATCTGTAACTGGCTTTCTGCTTTTGAGTCTGCCCTGCAGCACTGTCACCAAACTAGCAAAATGTCCTTATATAACTGTTCTGAGCCCAACGAGGAAACCAGCTTATACTCCTACATTAGGTGAGTTTACAAAATTCTAACTCCTTCCTTTTCTCCTAATAGTTCTTCAGATAATCATGGGTAGTATTTTTATCTTGATATTTAACAGTTGCTGGTCATTGTGTTTAAACAAACCTGTTTAAATTGTTCTAAGTACAGCTATTGTCCAAATATTTTCATTTGCTAGAGTAACATTTGCAAACCAGATAATGTTAAGAAGAGCAAAAAGAAGAAAGCCTTTGTAGATCTACTGATGTTTTAACATTAAGAGAGGATTTTAAAAAGACATTTGTGCAGGATTAATGATGTATGGTAAAAATCAGATATTTTATCTAAAAAATGAAACTGTTTACTTTTTAGATCTTTGTAATTTACTTTTTTCAGCCTCTTGATTATTAATAGCCACAAAATTACATAATAAAGAAAAATCAGTACTTTTCCATAGAGTTTTTCCATCCAAGCTAAGGTTTTTATTTTATTTTTTCCATCTTTTTAAAATTTAGATATAATTGACATATATTAGAATATATTTTTCATGAGCAGTCTGATTCACTACTTCATGTATTTCTTATTAACCTATTTATTTCTTCCCTCACATTTAATATTATCCAGGCAGTAGAGAATGCTTTTAAACCAATGGCATTGCTTTCAGTGACCCGTCCATCTTCCTGCTCTCCCCACGGTGTATCCAACGTCCTACCTTTCATAAACTCAGTAAATAGCTCACACAATCCTTGTATGCTATAACGTGCTTCCTTGCTTACTAATTCTATTTCTTTAAAATCTATTTATTCGAATTCTGCAAACAAAATAAAAATAAAAATTTTTAAATCGTCTTATCTTTGGCATGATAATCTTGCTCTGTTCAGTTCCACAATATTCCCAGAATGCTAGAAGATGTCATCCTGTGGTAAATGTGCACTGTCATAAGCACTCAGCTCTCAAGGCTCACTGTTTATGAGACAGGAGGAATTTACTGCTTTATACATCGTCTCCAGTCATGGGATTATCGCTTACAGTGTTGACCTGTTTGAAAAGGAGAGTTGTGACTCTTCCTAACCACAGGTGGGTACTTTTCTCAGCAACAAGAGGAATTCATTACATAGAAAGAGGATAAAAGCCTTATGCCAAAACATTAACTTGGTTTTATCACTAGCCTCAGAGAAAATATTTTTTTATTGAGATAGTAAATATGAGATGTAATAAGAAAACACATTTAGATACACGACTGAGGAGTTATAAATATTTTATAGGAACATATATAAAAATTTAAATTTTTTTCCAACATATGCCTACTTAAATATAGTCTATTTGAGACTTCTTGGTTGTTTGAAAGCTAGTGTATCTCTATGTAATCAAGAGATTTCAGTGCATGTGTATAAGTGAATTTTTTAGGCTGAATTTTCAGAGTACATTCTTTGCATGAGATAGATGGTGGTGACGTTTGCACGATAATGT
>NW_011888849.1:7735634-7739557 GCF_000151845.1 Pteropus vampyrus | reverse complement strand
TCTGAAGAGGGCAGATTGAACCCTGTGAAGGAAGAGCTCGAAGGAGCTATCTGTAACTGGCTTTCTGCTTTTGAGTCTGCCCTGCAGCACTGTCACCAAACTAGCAAAATGTCCTTATATAACTGTTCTGAGCCCAACGAGGAAACCAGCTTATACTCCTACATTAGGTGAGTTTACAAAATTCTAACTCCTTCCTTTTCTCCTAATAGTTCTTCAGATAATCATGGGTAGTATTTTTATCTTGATATTTAACAGTTGCTGGTCATTGTGTTTAAACAAACCTGTTTAAATTGTTCTAAGTACAGCTATTGTCCAAATATTTTCATTTGCTAGAGTAACATTTGCAAACCAGATAATGTTAAGAAGAGCAAAAAGAAGAAAGCCTTTGTAGATCTACTGATGTTTTAACATTAAGAGAGGATTTTAAAAAGACATTTGTGCAGGATTAATGATGTATGGTAAAAATCAGATATTTTATCTAAAAAATGAAACTGTTTACTTTTTAGATCTTTGTAATTTACTTTTTTCAGCCTCTTGATTATTAATAGCCACAAAATTACATAATAAAGAAAAATCAGTACTTTTCCATAGAGTTTTTCCATCCAAGCTAAGGTTTTTATTTTATTTTTTCCATCTTTTTAAAATTTAGATATAATTGACATATATTAGAATATATTTTTCATGAGCAGTCTGATTCACTACTTCATGTATTTCTTATTAACCTATTTATTTCTTCCCTCACATTTAATATTATCCAGGCAGTAGAGAATGCTTTTAAACCAATGGCATTGCTTTCAGTGACCCGTCCATCTTCCTGCTCTCCCCACGGTGTATCCAACGTCCTACCTTTCATAAACTCAGTAAATAGCTCACACAATCCTTGTATGCTATAACGTGCTTCCTTGCTTACTAATTCTATTTCTTTAAAATCTATTTATTCGAATTCTGCAAACAAAATAAAAATAAAAATTTTTAAATCGTCTTATCTTTGGCATGATAATCTTGCTCTGTTCAGTTCCACAATATTCCCAGAATGCTAGAAGATGTCATCCTGTGGTAAATGTGCACTGTCATAAGCACTCAGCTCTCAAGGCTCACTGTTTATGAGACAGGAGGAATTTACTGCTTTATACATCGTCTCCAGTCATGGGATTATCGCTTACAGTGTTGACCTGTTTGAAAAGGAGAGTTGTGACTCTTCCTAACCACAGGTGGGTACTTTTCTCAGCAACAAGAGGAATTCATTACATAGAAAGAGGATAAAAGCCTTATGCCAAAACATTAACTTGGTTTTATCACTAGCCTCAGAGAAAATATTTTTTTATTGAGATAGTAAATATGAGATGTAATAAGAAAACACATTTAGATACACGACTGAGGAGTTATAAATATTTTATAGGAACATATATAAAAATTTAAATTTTTTTCCAACATATGCCTACTTAAATATAGTCTATTTGAGACTTCTTGGTTGTTTGAAAGCTAGTGTATCTCTATGTAATCAAGAGATTTCAGTGCATGTGTATAAGTGAATTTTTTAGGCTGAATTTTCAGAGTACATTCTTTGCATGAGATAGATGGTGGTGACGTTTGCACGATAATGTGAATGCATTTAATGCCACTAAACTATACACTTAAAATGATAAGTTTTCCATTTTATAAATATTCTTCCACAATAAAAAAAATGCTAAAGTATAAAAAAGATAAGAAATATAGAATATCAGTCCAAGAGGTCTAATACCCAATAATAAAATTTGAGGGAAAAAAAAGAGGAAACACTTCTCAACTCATTCTATGGAGCCAATATTATCGTAATATTAAAGCTAGAGAAAAAAATTTAAAGAAATAAAAATCACAGAAAAATATTTTTCATAAATACATACACATATAATCAGAACATTTTTTTTTAAATCCACCAACATAAAAAAAATACACATCATGACCAGTGTTATTTATCTCAGAAAAGTAAGGTTGATCTAACATCAAAAATCAATTAATTTAATCTACTATATTAATAGAATCAATGGTAAAAATCACAAGTTCATCTCAATAAATGCATAGAAAGCATTTGACAAAATCCAATATCTATTCATGGTAAACTCTCTCAATAAACTAGGAACAGAAGAAACTTCTTCAACTTATTAAAGGGCATCTACAAAAGAAGAAACAAAACCTACAGTTAAAATCATACAGAATAGAGAGAGAAAAGAATGGCATAGATGATAGAGGTTCTGTTCATCCCTCTGGTGACCAAATCAAAGTTGTGATGGAAACAAGGAGCAGCAAGAAAAAATCACCTGGGATCTAGATGAGCAAGCCATAGAACTAGGGATGAATCCAAGAAAGCACCCTGCAACACAGAAGGTAGGTCAGGGCGAGGACGCAGGGCTGCCTAGTCCTAGCAGCTGAGTGAGACGGAGGCTGCCACAGCAGCAGCAGCAGAAGCCTCTTAAAAGGGGTCACATCTGCAAGCAGATTTTCATGATGACAGACCTGCTTGCTCTGAGCACCAGTGCCGATTAAGCTGCACTCAGGGGACACCAGGGAGGCATTGTTGGAGTGAGGACCAAGACGAGATGCTCTGTACAGAAGTGCCGGTGGTATCCATTGTTCCCTGTTAAGCCCTCCATACTCCCAGTGCAGGGACACAGCACCGCCATAGCAGTGACATCATCAAACTGGATAAGGGAGGTTGCTTCACCCAGATGATTCCCTGAAAACCTGCCTTCCCCAGCCAGGGTCCCACCCCCCGACCCCCAAGCCACATCCAGGTGTATTCTCAGTGAGTCCAGTGTTCCAGCTGGCCTCAGTTTCTGGTGTGGCCTTTTGAGGCAACTATAAGCACAACATCTGTGGATTGCCTGCTGAATCTTGACAGGTGGCCCCAGAGGGGTAGAGGCTTGGGCTAAGTTTAGCCTGCCGCTGAACTCCTCTAAGGACTGTGCCACTGGACACCTACTTCACAAATCCACACTAATAAGACCAAGAGACTTAGAAGCTTTGCTTAGAACATAAAAATAGACCCAGAAAGGCAGCCGAAATGAGAAGACAAAGAAGCAGAAACCAAATGAGAGAACAAGACAGAGATCCAGATATAATGGAGTCAAGTAATCTAACAGATGCAGGGTTTAAAACACTGCTTATAAAGATGCTAAATGATCTTTTGGGAAGTGTAGATAAATTCAGTGACAACTTCAACAAAAAAATAAAAAACATAAAAATGGAGATGGAAGTTATAAAAGGGAACCAGTCTGAAATGAAGAGCACATTATCTGAGATGAGAAGTATATTACATGGAATAAACAAAAGAATAAACAAAATGAATAAAGAAGAGGATCAAATGCCCTATCTAGAAGTCAGGAAAGCCAATCAGAACACCCAATCAGAATAGCAAGAAAAAAGATGCCAAGACTATAAAAATAACTTAAGGAGGATATGGGACACGATTAAGGCTCCAAATATTTGTCTGATCGGCATAACTGAAGAAAATCAAGATGCTGAACAGCTGTTTGAAGAAATAATGATAACCTGGTGAAGGAAATGGACATAAATAAATAAATC
Source organism: Pteropus vampyrus (assembly GCF_000151845.1). Lineage (NCBI taxonomy): Eukaryota > Metazoa > Chordata > Mammalia > Chiroptera > Pteropodidae > Pteropus > Pteropus vampyrus. Next base: position 7,735,996 of record NW_011888849.1, on the reverse strand, counting down.
AGGGATCCAAAGAGGCCCACACCAAGACATATCATAATTAAAATGCCAAAAGTTAAATACAAAGAAAGAATATTAAAAGCAGCAAGAGAAAAACAAATTATTACATATAAGGGAATACCCATATGACTGGCAACTGATTTCTCAGAAGAAACTATAGAAGACAGAAGGCCTTGGCAAAAAATATGTGACAGTATGAAGACCCAGGATATACAACCAAGAATAATTTATCCAGCAAAGCTATCATTTAGAGTTGAAGGACAGATAAAGAGCTTCCCAGACAAAAATAAGCTAAACAAATTTATCGCCACCAAGCCAGTATTACAGGAAATGTTGGAGGGACTTCTTTAAGAAAAAAAAAAAAA
>NW_011888849.1:7734047-7734354 GCF_000151845.1 Pteropus vampyrus | reverse complement strand
GGGAAAAGGTAGTCTTTTCAGTAAATGGTGTCTCCCACATATCTGGTTTTGATTTGCATTCCTTGATGATTAGCGATGTTGAACATCTTTTCAGGTACCTGTTGGCCATTTGTATGTCTTTGAAAAAATGTCCAGTCACATTCTCTGCCCATTTTTTCAATGGGTTATCTATTTTATTTTTGTTTTGTTTTGTTTTGCTATGGAGTTATATGAGTTCCTCATTTATTTTGAACATTAACCTTTTATCTGATATATGGTTTGCAAATATTTTCTCCCATTCCATTGATCATCTTTTCATTCTGTTGAT
>NW_011888849.1:7725217-7733997 GCF_000151845.1 Pteropus vampyrus | reverse complement strand
AGTTCCTCATTTATTTTGAACATTAACCTTTTATCTGATATATGGTTTGCAAATATTTTCTCCCATTCCATTGATCATCTTTTCATTCTGTTGATTGTTTCTTTTGCTGTACAGAAGCTTTTTAGTCTGCTGTCTCACTTGTTTATTTTTGTTTTTACTGCTTATACTTTTGGTGTCACATCCAAGAAATCCTTGCCAAGACCAACATCAAGGAACTTATTCACTGTTTTCTTTCAGAGATTTAACAGAACTTATATTTAAGTATTTAACCCATTTCAAGTTAATTTTTATGAGTTGTACAGAATAGGGATCTAATTTCATTCTTTTGCATGTGAATATCCAATTTTCCCAGCACCATTTATTGAATCATAATTTGCACCTAGAGTACCCTGTATCAAATCAAACAATAACACTTTTCACCATAGATAAAGAGTTTATGAGGGTATGTTTATATATTATTGGTATGATAGTAAACCAGAAAGCAGTCTCTTAGACATTTGACTTCTGCGTCATATGCGTGTTATATACATTTGTCACATATCTAGGTATGCAGATATAGGATTTATGGTTGGCTCTTTATATCCAGATATTTTGCATCACAAGGAAACATTAGATAGTCATTCTCTGATGTTCTGGCGGTTTCTGAAATATTAAACAAAAACATTGCAATATGATTGCTTCATAACAAGAAATGCATGGGCTTATATATGCCTACTGGGGCCCAATGCACAAATAGTTGAGTCTGAGTAGAATACTGATATTAGATCTGAGACCTTGGCTGGCTTTTCATTCATTTCTGAGAATGAATACCCTAAGAGAAGGTAGACATAGGACCACATGGCATATACATGAAATTTTAAGAAGCTTTTACAAACTTGATCATGTATTTTTTTTCTCTCCCAACAGAATTGGTTTTTGTTTGTTTCTCTGTTTATTTTAGGGACTCTTTTTTATGATGCAAAACAAAAGCAGAAAAATAACTAGCAGTTATACCTTCCAAAGCTGGAAAGCATATATGTTACAATGTATTCATAACTATTATTCTTAAGAGTTTCTAACACAAAAAAGTGCTTGTCGTATATAAGTTCTTAATAAATACTTGACTTGGTGAAACCTTGAAATAGACTCTTGAAAATTCTACTAATAGCCAATGAAAAGGAACTGTTAGGATATAAATTTCTGGTGAAGCAAACAAAAGCATATTATTGACTTAGAGGACAATGGAAGGTATATACATAACTTTAACTTCTTATTCTATTGCTTACCCTATACAGACTTGTGTATAAAGTCTTCTCATATATTAATAAGAGCCTGAGAGATATGCATACCAGTTCTCATCATTCTTTTTATAAGAAACTTCAGGTTTGGCTAGTTAAGTAAAATGAAAAATTGTACTTTATATGAGAAAGTTAAGTAACTGATCAAAAGCAGCACTTCTACAGAGTAACAAATCTGATATCAAAACCTCAGTCACTAATTACAAACACAGAGCCTTCCCCTCAAATGTCTGGCTAGAAAAGAAAATAACATGGATGAATAACTACTGTTTCCTCATCAAACATTGATATTCCTGTGTAACATTCTCCAGACTTCCTTACACTGATCCTCAAAAACAAATTCTACAAAGATCTCTGAGGCTCTCATTAAAATATATGCTTAAACATTTTGTAATGTTTTAGAAACATCTTTTCTTCTGCCTGTGATTATTGCTTATGACTATAATGAACATTCATCCTTGTTTTTCGGAAATGGTATGGTCTTTGCATTTAGTGATCTCTTTTATGTCTGTCAATTAAAAAGCTGCAGAGATAAAGGATAATCCCACTAACTGCTACTGGCAGTTTGCCCACATTGGAACAACTCTCCTCTTATTCTCTCTGATTCTTTGATGAGCTAGCACTGGCCCAGCACAGTGAGGCAGCTTTGCCCAGCTCCAGATGGTGAAGAAAAGGCATGACGGACTCAATTGTTAGTAATTTGCTCCTAAGAACCCAAGGTGAACCTCTGTAAAGATGTCACAAATAACAGATCTCCTCCTCTGAAGTACTATTTGAAAAAAGTAGCTGTTCACACAATAAAATTTACTTATTCTTTTTTGCAACATTTTGTAACGTTTGATTCTTAAAAAGTTACTAGAAATCTCAGTTTTCTTCAGGAATATAGGCTCTTTGTACCTTATATTTATTCTAATATTAATAAAATCATTGAAATTATATTTTTACCAATAATTAAAGATATTTAAGCTGTTGAGCACATCTATGTTCCAAAAGATATTTTAAAATCTATTTTTAAGATATTAATTTAAAATTGTTTCATGACAAATATTAAAAGTTACTTTTTTACTTTTTTTTTGTAAAGAAAAACTATTTTTTTTTAAGTGGGTTCTGGGAACAGAGGGATAGTCCATTCGGGCCTTCAGTATCTTGGTGGTGATTTTGTCCTCCTCACTGATATGGACGATGACTCCCATGCCTGACTCTACATCCTGGTCCATGGCATTCGGCATGACTTGTGAGATGGCTTCAAACAGGTGTTCTGGATCCATGCTGATCTCCCAGATGGACTTGCACATCATGTACTTTTGTTTAGTGTAAGTGCCCCTGACCACAAAGTTGTCAGTCACCATAGGGCAGCCAATGAGGTCTAGAGAGCAAATGAAGGGCTTAAAGCTCTTCGGGTCCAAGCCACAAATGACTGGCTCAGTGTAGTAGGGGCCAAAGCATTTCTCATACAAAAATTTGGCCACCACACTCATGAGGGTGTAAGGCTTAACCTACTGATCTTCCTTCAGTTCAGCAGGAACTTGAAACTCTGGGCACATGATGGCAGTGTACTAAGACCTCCAATTGCCACAATTCCTTAATTTTTTTAAAGCTTTTAAACATACTTTACTTCGAATTGCACTTCTGGATATTTATCTAAAGAAAACCAAAATAATAATTTGTAAAGGTCCATGCATCTCTATGTTCATGGCAGCACTATTTACAATAGTCAATATATGGAAGCAACCTAACTGCCCATCAACAGACAACTGGATAAAGAATTTATGGTTCATATATACAATGGAATATTATTCAGCCATAAAAAAAATAAAATCCTACTATTTGCAATAACATGGATGGACCTAGAGGTTACTATGCTCAACAAAATAAGTCAGACAGAGAAAGATAAATACCATATGATTTCACTTATATGAGGAATCTAAGGAACAAAAAGAACGAACTAATTGAAAAAAGTTTCACAAATATAGAGGACAATCTGTCGACAGCCAGAGGGGAAAAAGGTGGAGGGCTGGGAGAAATCAATGGACGGTCAAAGAAGTACAAATTAGTAGTTGATAGGTGGTCACAGGGTTGGAGGGCACAGCATAGGAAGTACATTCATTCAGCAGTAATGTAATGGCTAGGTGTAGAGCCAGAGGGAAGATAGAGTAATCAGAAAGAATAAACTATATACACTATGTAGAAGATAGAGTAAACTACATAAAAGTCTAACCAATGTATTATATATATGAAACTAATAATAAAAGAAAATTTTAAAAAATATACTTTACTTTCCTATAAAAACAACTTACAAGCATAATTTCCTAGAATGATAAAAATATGTATACTACAAGACTGCTTTATGCTCCTCTGAAAATTTTTATTCACTATATCTATCTTCTATATATAATACTTTTATTAAAATAAAATATTTACTATGATAGAATGTGTTATGTGTAAAATAAAATTACCGAAATTTACTTCTGTAAAATATTGGACGGATTTAATTATGTACTCATCCCTAAACCAGGTTTTATCTTGGTATAATTACAGGGAGGAAGCAAAAATTAAAATGAAATGTGTGGTAACATTCCTTAAAGATCTTACCTGTCTTATTAAAGATAAGATTAAAAGCACATGAAGAAATTGAAGAATTACACAAGACAGTAATGTAAACAATATATTTTGGTTTGTAAATGACAGACACCTAAATCAGACAAGCCTAAGCAGATAGTTATACCAACTCATATAATTGGAATGTCCATGGTCATAAAGTGAGTCTTACTTTTATTTTCTCACTTCATCCCCACTTTCTTCTTTCTCCAACTCCCTCATCTCTCTTTGCCCAAGTTTCTTCCTCTTTACTTCTCTCACTATTTATCCAGACCTCAACCACTCTCTCCGCCTACCTCTCTTATTCTCCAGGCTCCTATATCTTTCTTAAGCTATTTTTCTATTTTTCTAACCCTTTCCTGTTCTCTTCCCCTTCTCTCTCTAAGAGTTGCATATGACAGAGAGTAATGGAAAAATAAATTTACAGAACGTTAAACAAGATCAAAATTAAATGTAGGTTTGACAACATTAAAACACCAGAGACCAAAGCTAATTATCTTTTTCTGCTACTTGAGCACATGGATTCTCTCTTCAAATCTGACTCATGGTCCAATATGTCTGCTAGAGCTCCAGCCATTACAAATCTGTTCCAGGAAGAAAGAGGGTGGGGCAATGGTATTGAAAAAAAAAAAAAAAAAAAAGAGGGAGAGGTGAGTCTATGCCAGAAAAATAATCCTCCTTTAAAAAGATTTCTGAGAAGGCTTTCACAGTGATTTTTCTACTGGCTGGAGATGTGTCATTTGGCCATCACTAACTATAAGGAAGGCTAGCCAATTTTCTCTTCTTTTTATTAGTGAAGAAAAGAGGGGACTTAATGGAGGCAGCTAGAAATTTCTGCCATTCACTGTCTTTGCCCATTCTGTCTCTCTAAGAGAAAGCAATGCCAACCCCTGGTCTACAGGATTAAGAAGTTTCTATAAATAATTACTGAAATTTCTGAATATCAGTTATTTTCCTATTATTGCCTTTTCTATGTTAGAGAGCCTAAAGGAATTCTGTATAGCTGCAACTATTCTCCAAATTCAATTCTAAACTTGCCTGTGAGAAAAACTCTTCTTTATAATTTGATGCATTTATCTCCTGAAATACCTCTGGGAGGTAGAATCTATAAGTCTGGAATAAAGCAAGGAATAAAGGAGTATGTAGCGGGACTGGTCTGCCCCAGGGAATGCCTGAAAAACATCTGTTTACCACCTGCTCAAACTGCAAACTGCAAATCCATGAAGGGTGGTTTTCATTCTTTGTGCTGCTATAATAAGAAATCAAATAATTTGATTCTGAGAGGAAATCCAAATATTTAAAACCAACTACTTCTTTTTAGTACTTAGTATATATTAGGCATCACATTAAACATTTTAAATAATTTCCATACCTCCTTAATATATCAAGACCAGTCTGTAAGAGTATTATGTACTCACTCCATAGACAATAAAATCAATTGTCTCTCTCACAAAATAAATTTCTCATATTTCAAAGCATTTCCTAAATTCAATACTCCTTTTGGTATTCCATGCTGTTTCCCACTGGTGAAAGAAAATGATTTTGAAAACAAGCATTATTACAGAGTAGGATAAAGTGAATGCACTGGACATCGTGGACAGGACACCTCGGCTGCATTACCAGTTCTACAACTAAAGGTTCTGTGGCCTTGGGAAAGTCACAGATTTATGATTTTTGCACTGATTTCAGCAGTAGAACTATTTCTTTATCACTACAAGTATTTTAGGTCTGTTCCAAAATGAGAACAGTATGTAGTCATTTCAAGCACAATGTAAGAAGTAAATCATTTATATTCTAAGAGATAGACCAGAGACATTTAACCTCTGTACAGATCATTGAGTTATAGACTCCTGATTCAAGAAAAGCCAGGTACACAAAGAATTGGCGACCTTCCACATCCTTTTCCTACTGCACCCTCTGCAATGCTCAGAATGTTGTTACCTGGTAGTCAGTTTGAGCAGGAATTAATCCAGCCTGACATTCTTCTTTTCTCTCTTTGGATCTTTCCTGGATCTATCTGGCAATCCTTCTCACATATACACACATCTTTTTGAATGTTTGTTCTCTATTTCCTAACTCTTATTAATTTCTTCATTAAATCAATCTCCCATCTCTCTCTGCTTGCCTACCTCTCAACACTGTATCCCAGCTTTCTGTTTCTGCTTATCTCTAGTATCTTTTCTGTTGAGTTTATGGCTCTCATTATGGTCGCTCAGTGTCATAGCAACTGCTACTTTTACACATAGGTAAAAGAGAACTGTATATTTTGAAGTGACAGACTGAAGGGAAGCCAGCATCTTTGAAGAAACTGAAGTCTTTTTCAAAATCTTAGAAAATTACAGTCATTTTCCAATTAATATTCTTTCTTCAAGCTCTTGTACTTATAAAAATTAAATTATTGAACATTATGACAGTGTTCTCTTTTATAACAGCATTTTTTTTATTTCGAGTGAATATTTTTTTATTGTACTATACAGTAAGTAGCATTTCTAGACTAGTTGAAAACATAATCTCTAAGATTTCATCTATTTGTATATATCAAGATTCTGTTGATAAAACAAATTTTAGAAATGTAGCTAATCTGTTAGTAGCAAGAGAGATGCCTGATTTCAGTGACTTAGACATTACACTCCCCATCTCCTTCCATTCTCTCCACCTTACCTTATTTAGGCAAGCCACTTAAATGTCCAAAGTCTCCATTTCTTGATGTTTAAACAAATATATCTAAATAAACTTATCTAAAGAATCGCTAGGTCATTTATAAAGACAGAAAAATATATTTTCTTCTTCTCATCAAAATATTTTTAAAATCATATAAATTTTTACATTTGATAAAACACCATTAAAACTCCTACAACTATCTCATCTACTTAGAAGAAATCTCCATGAGAGAATATATAAATTATACTTACATCAAAAATATATCATTATGAACATTAAGTGGAAATCATTTTTAAAAGAGCAATATTAGAAGATTCTTTTATAGGATTCATAAAAAACTTTGAAATATGATGCTAAAATGACCTAGAAAATTACTTTCAAAGAAGTTGATTTTAATTAGCATCAACTCAGGAGTCAGAAGATTCTTCATCTTATCTGGGATGTATATATTTATATATATAAATATACATACATGTTTCTGGCCATTTTTTTGTACTATTTTTTAAACTTATTTTCAAAATTTGCAAAGAGTTCATTTAAAATCAGATAACTGAAAAAGCAATAAGAATAACACATAAGAACAATTATAATATAAGCCAAAATTGTTTAAAAGCTTACTATGTGTTGAGAAATGTTATGTGCATAGCATATATCATTTACTTATTTCAAGGACCTGTGAAAATAATATTCTATTTTGTCCAAGATCAAACTATTAGTAATAACAAACTTGAGGTGACCTCTGTTTCACTCTAAAGTTCCTATTTCTGTGTTTACTACCTCTCTGAGCTTTAATTTCTTCATTTACAGCAGAAGCTATTCAACTATTAGGTAGTATACATCTCCAAGAATATCCAACATCTTTAGTTGAAGATATCATTGCATCAGCATCTCCTGGATAACATACATTCCAAGCTCTATCTAAAACCTATTCATTTGGAATTTCCTGAGCTACTAGCTCAGGACAAAAAGTGTAGTAAATTCTTTGGGAAATCCTAACGTTTAACCCTATTTGAAAACCACTAAACTAGATTAAAAACATTTTTTCAATTGGAAAACAGCATCCATTACAGAGAAAATAGACAATGCCGTAATACCCAGAAAAGAGCTAAAAATAAATAAATAAATAAAGCCCTGAAATGTTTGCAATTAAGAGAGATTTATGAATTTGAAATGTAGGATTTTTAAGATTTCAAGTTTTAAGTTCTACTCTATATATTTCCAATAGTTTGAGGCCTATATCAAATTAACTGGTTCTCATTATAGACTCTGTTCAATGATTCTTGATGATTCTCAATTAATACCTTGTGATTACTAAAGTTCCAAGTTAAAAAATTACTTCAAAGAATTAGTGTTGTTGTCAAAACCTGATTAATCAAATGGGGTAATTATAACAAGATAATGGCATACAGATCGGACAGATCTAGCTGTCAGGACATTTTTAATAGATGCTGCTTTGTCAGAGAAAAAAAAGCGGGGGGAGTCTTATTATAGTCTGTGTATTATAGTTGTCTTTAGATAAATTCTAAATAATTCTTCCATAAAATCAGAGGATGTGAATAAACTAAAAAAGAATTCATCAAATCACAAATTCCTCAAAAAAAAGACATTTTCTTAATATATGTATACCAAAATGTGTACATGATTTCTGAAGTGGTTGTTAGTATTATCTGCAAATACTTTGGTTCTTCTGGGCACATGGCAAGATTGAACTTTCTTTTGTTTACTTGAATTCTGGCATGGGCATGCAACTCTCTTTGGCCAATGACAATGAGTCCTGTATCACTACCAAAAGAAAAGCTATTTCCTTTTTCTCTGATACAACTTGAAATGTTTCAGATGATTATGACATCATCCTGAGTCCTGGAGTGAGGAGGACATAAAGCAGAGCTCCCAGGTAGTCCATGATGGATATACTATGTGGAAAAAAAATAAACCTCTGTTATTTTAAGCCCCTAAGATCTTGGGTTGTTTAGTACCACAGTATTGCCTAATTTATTATGCCTGACTCATTTGCATATCACAAGATCTCATGTCTTTTCTGAAAATATATACTAACACCAAAATGGCCCTTATTAAGTCCCACTTAATAATTTAAAACTAATTTTGGAAAAAAATACCAACTACAATAATAATCCATAAAGAAAATTCAAGTTTCTCTATATTGTGTAATTCCTAAACAACTACAAAGGGCAACATCAAGAAGAAAAATAATCGGCTTTCAGGAGTGAATGGTAGTGAGTTATG
>NW_011888849.1:7711822-7723982 GCF_000151845.1 Pteropus vampyrus | reverse complement strand
AATAATTTAAAACTAATTTTGGAAAAAAAATACCAACTACAATAATAATCCATAAAGAAAATTCGAGTTTCTCTATATTGTGTAATTCCTAAACAACTACAAAGGGCAACATCAAGAAGAAAAATAATCGGCTTTCAGGAGTGAATGGTAGTGAGTTATGCCAAAAAAAAAAAAAAAAGTGAAATTTAGCCTTGTTAACAATACACAGCAATGGCCTTAAGACTTTTGAAAACAAAGGGCAAATCCTTCAGGCTGCAATCAATAGCTAGTGTCAGCAAAGGAGCTATTATGCGTTTTCAGTTTAAAAGACTAATTGCTCTTTTATTGACAACCATTCTCTTCTGTGACCTGTCTGAATGACTAAAAGGAACCAGAAGGGGTTCAAAATTAGCAGAAAAACATTCATCTCAGAAGAAAAACATGCCAAGTTACAAATATTTTTCTTCTGAAATAAATGGTTATAAAAACACCTGATAATCAATACTCTCTTCACAACAGGTTAATTCCAAAATTATGAACCCCTTTATATATTACTGGACTAGAAGAGTCACTGTAGCAGTGTTATCTTACTTTAATCACCGAGGACTTTTTTGACATGAGATTAATTTTGATGTAAGATTAATTTTGCTTTACCTTTCTTTAAACTTAATTTTCTCATCTTTGGAAGCATTTTCTTATTAACTTTTGAAGTTTAGGAGGTTCTGACGTGGAGTTTGCTCATATGGAATAAAAATTGTGAGTCAAGATACTCATTTTTAAATTCAGGTCATGGAAACTTACCAATTTCTTCTAAATAATCTTTGAAAAATTGTACTACAGCACCCTGCACACTGTCTGGAACATAATAGTCACTCTGCCCTCTTCTCAAACATAAAGAAAATGCAATCCATCTTAATTCATAATTTCATATTTTAGGCTTTGCTATAAAGCACTATTGGTCTGACATAAATTATAAATGTTTAGGGGGCGCAGCCACTAGTATCATCTTCGTTTCATGTGTCAGATCACATTTCTCCCATATGCAAGATTTATGTTCAAATTCAGTGAAAAATGAGAAACAGATTTCTTGAAACATTTTATAAGCCACAATCTTGCCTCACACAAAATATTCAACTAAATCAGACAAAATGTATCCTCTCACAACACCTATTTTAACCAAAATAAATGTCTGACTTTACTATTAAAACATGCATTCTACCAATCACAGTTTACTATTATAATACCATAAGAATGATATGGAAGTCTCATATAAAGTATACCAATAAAGCACACAAAATGCTTCCTTTATTTTTATCATGCAGAATGAGTAGTAATTCACAGCACCTATTTTTCCAATCTACAAACTCAAACTAATATACATACTTTATAGGAGGCAAATTCCTCTTTCTAAAGTCATAGGCCTGAGAAGATAAATGATGATGATGATAGATGAACAGATAGTTGGATGGAGAGAGAAACAGAAAGAGAGAGATGGCATTATAGAGTGCAGCTCTTCTGAGCTAGTTCTTTAGAAAAAAAAAGATGACAGATGACATATTTCCTAGGTACTTTTGTCACCAATAAAATAAATTCTGAACTATATGAGACTGCACCACAAACCATAACACATATTTATTCATTCAATAAATACTGCATAAATGTTTTATGCATAAGAGGGAAATAAACATATATAAAGTGAGTCAGAATCTGCATTCAAACTCTGGTTGCTATACTTACTAGCTATGTGACCTACAGGAAAGTCTCAATGACATAATTAATAACTATGCTACACAGTTGTTATAAGAATGAAAAGAAATAATGTACATAAGTCTCCTAGCACTGAACATGGCACAAGTAGGAAAACTCAATAAATCTTAGTTCATTGGGTAGACTTTACTAGTGATGACCAATATCCAGGTTCTTTTCATTCCAGAAACATAGACGATTATACACTCCAGCCCCTTGACAGTCATGCATCACTATGTGACTAGTTATAACCAATGTGCTCTGACCAAAAGTGCTAGCCAATGTTAAAAAGGAAAAAAGAGAGAGACTTCATATTTCGCATAGTAAAACTACAAGATCAAGAAGGGGTTCAGAAAAGGCCTCTCCAAAATGTGCCACTTTGGCCTGTAGATATTTTGAGATGAAGAAAATTGAGACCCTGGGGGCTCAAGAGAGATGTTAACTTCTCCCTTAAGGAATTTAAATTGGGGGCCTTGCCCACTATAAGAGTTATTACCAGAAATAACTTTTTATAATCTACCTATATAGAAGGACAAACATTTAACTAATGAACATGTGGAGTTCCCTTACATATGTATGTAATTAAATTTGGTTACTTTCTCTTATTAATATGTCTCAGGTTGATTTAATTATTAGACCTGCCAAAAAAGAAAACTTAAAAAAAGGAGAGAAAAATTTCTTCCTCTCCAACATTGTCATCACCCTAGTTTCCTGAATAACTATATTTAACAGAACTACACTCCAAACGAAACCACGTGTGAGAAATAAATGTTCATTGTGTTAAGCCAGAAATTGGTATCAAGAGTGGTTTGCTGTTATGAATAAAACCTAAAATAAGTAGCATTGTATAAAGAATTAGATATTAGATAAAAGGTTAAAAAAAAAAAAACTTCAATTGGAGAATGCAGTAGGGAAATTGTTCCCAAAGTAAATTGGGAGGCAGATCATGAAACTAATGAACTTGTTCTCAGAAAAAAAGAGCAGAAAACAGGATTGTTAGTTAGCTTTTATTTCACTGATACTGGCAACATTTTGAAAGACAGTACAAGAAGTGGATGAGCTCAGGAATAAATTACTGAAATTATAGCTAGAAATAAATGGGAATAGAGAGATGTGTGCTTCTGCCTAAAGAACAAGCTTGTATTAGATAGGCTCTTTGCCACAAATAAACAAAGGTCATCAGAGAGCAACAGGATACTATCTAAGAAGATAAATGCCTTGTCATAAATTCAGTATTCTGCATTGCTTTCATCTATATTTGTCAACTTATAATCAGTGTAGACCAAAAAAAAAAAAAAAAAAAAAAAAAAAAAAAAAAAAAAGCTAAGAAGCTGAGTAAATGACTAAAAAGCAAAAACTAAAAGGCATATAAGTTAAGCAAAATTTTAACAGTCTCACAAAATTTGGAATGGAAAAAAATAATTAAGTTCAAGGTACAAATGAAGCTGGAATTAAGGAACCAATCTTCAGGAAAAAAGTAATGAAGTGAGGCTGACAGTATTAACTTAACCTTAAGGAGTTTGCTGATTTATCAGTAGAATGAGAGCAAAAAGTCTTGGCCCCACTTTCAAGTGGAAAATTGATGCTAAAAGGAAGAGAACGAACCACAACTTTCTGTAGTCTCACAGTATGGGTGTACACAGGTGTCCCCAAGACCACACTCAGGCTCAATGAATCACTAGAATGAATCACAGGACTTGGAAGCTATTATACTCACAGTTATGGTTTATTACAGCAAAGATATAAGTTAGAATCAGCAAAGGGGAAATGGAGAATGAGGAGAAGTCCAGGAGAAACCAGAAGCAAGTCTTCAAGTGTCCTCTCTAGTGGAGTCACATTGAGACTTTGTTAATTCTCTAAGCAATAATGTGTGGTAACATGATCAAAGTGTCATCAACCAGGAAAGTTCACCTGAGTCTTAAGAACAAGGTTTTTATTTAGGGTTAGTCACAAAGCCACATAGTACCTACATGACTGACCTCAGTTACTCATATCCCAGACCCCCAGAGCAAACACAGGCTTCTCATAAATCACATTGTTAGGAAAATTTTATCCAGTGTAGTCTAAGGTCTCAGGCATATAAAAACATTTGTATCATGCAGACCATTCAACAGCTCAAAGATTATTTCCCAAGGGCCAGGACAAGGGCCAATCTTGAAAACAAGACTTTCCTTGGAATGTACAGGGTACGAGCAACCATTATCTATTAACCTTCTCCTAAATAATTATGAAAATAAAAATTGAAACTGAAATGTCCCCACAAGGATGAAAGATCTAGATAATCATCATAAACTTTTAGTAGGAGACCCAGAATGACAGATTAATGGTCCCCTAAAGATGTCTAAATTCTTATCCCTAGAACCATTAAATATGTTAGGTTACATGGAAAAGAGTAATTAATAATGTTAATGGAATTAAGGTTGCTAATCAACTGACCTTCAAATGGGGACATTATGGCCCAATGTAAAGGTCCTTAGAAGTGGAACAGTAAGGCAGAAGAGAGAGTACTAGAGAGAGAAGAGGGTGTGTTGAAGGAAGCAAAGTTTGGCGTAATATGTGTGCAGGCTTTAAAGTTGAAAATCTTGGAAGGCGGATAATAAGCCAAGGAAAAAGGCAGCCTCTAGAAGCTGGAAAAGCCAAGGAAATAGCTTTTCTCTTAGTGCCTCCAGAAGAAACATATCTCTGCCAAAACCTTGATTTTAGTCAAGTAACACACTCATTTCAGGTAGTTGATCTCTAGAGCTACAAGATAATTAGTTTGTGCTGTTTTAAACCAGTCTGTGCTAATTTGTTTCATTAGTCAGAGAAAACTAATATATGCTGTATAATAGGATGTTAAGGGCAATCACAAAATCAATCCTTTCTTTTCTTTTCTTTTCTTTTTTTTTGTGTGTGTGTGATGAAGTCTAACATTCATTGAATAGGTTCAATACCTTATTGGATTAAAGTAGCCATGTATGACAAAGCTTCCATCCAAACCATAGAAGATGTAATTAGTGTACCCATACTAACAGAACACAAAGTAGTCTTTAAAGCAATGAGCACCACAAAAAATAAAGTTATAGGGACCAAGCGACAAGGAAGATTTAACAATCTCAAATCTGTATGCACATAATAACATAACCTCAAACATATAAACTAAAATTAATAAATTTTTTAAAAGACAAATTTATAATTAATGTATGATATATTAATACTCCTTAGAGCTAACCAACAAGTAAGTAAACACTGAACAATTTTCAAAATTAACATATTCTAGGCAAGTGTCAAAAAGGTTTAAAGAACTGATAAAAAATGCTTTAAGTTCTCTGATCACAGTGCATGTATGTTAGCTATCCATATATGTTAGGAAATTAAATGACTAATCAAAAACTCATAGGTAAAAGGAGAAATTAAAATATATAAATATTTTAACAAAATATTACATATAAAATTGTGTAGGAAGCAGTTAAAGCCCTGTAGAAACAGAGTATCATTATAAGTATAGTCACGTTCTGCATAATGACATTTCAGTCAATGGCAGACTATACATATGATAGTGGTCTCATAAGATTATAATGGACCTAAAAAATTCCTATCACCTAGTGATGTTGTAGCCATAGCAACATCACAGCACAATGTATTACTCACATGTTTGTGGTGATGCTAGTGTAGACAAAATGAACGACTGCACTGCCAGTCACATAAAGTATAGCACATACAATTAGTACAGTACATAATACTTGATAATAAACAACTATGCTTCTGGTTCATGTACTTTCTATACTATAATTTTTATCATTATTTTAGAGTGTTCTTTTTTCTTATTAAAAAATAAAAGTTTTCTCTTAACGAGTATGTGTGTTATGCCAGCAGCAGTGCCATTCTTCTCGTGTTTACATCTCTTAACTGTATCATTTTCTTTTGTGCTTCATTTAATCTTGTGTCTTTGTGAAGTAACATACTGTGCAGGCTTATAGCCTAGGAGCAATAGGTTATACCATAAAGCCTAGGTGTGTAGTAGGTTATACCATCAAGATTTGTGTAAGTGACTCTACAATGCTCGCATAACAACAAAATCACCTAAGGACAAATTTCTCAGAACATACTTATCATTAAGCAGAGCACGACTATATATTAAAAAAGAGGACAGGCTGAAATCTAATTATTTAAACATTCATCTCCAAAGATAACAGTGTTAAATCCAAAATAATTAGAATAAAATTAAGAACATAAATTAATAAAATATAAAATAAACATGGACACTGAGCAGTGTACTTGATCAGAATGGGCTGAAAAGTAATTGGGAAATTTCCTATTTATATCTCTTTATTTCTATCTTTTCAATAATACAAGGAAATATTAACTATTTTGCTGTTTAGAAGACAGATTTCCTCAGCTAATATGTTTATGTTCAAACAAGTCAAATGTCAAAAATCCTTTTTTATAATTATAAGTCTGTATAAGATAAGGGAATAAGTTTTTATGTTGGAAGACTCCCAATTTCAAATAATTTTTGTCATTTAATGGTTTGTGTGACATTGGGCATTTAATTTATTATCTTTGGCATCAAATTTTATCATCTGTATGATGAGAATGATACTTAAAACTAACTTTGAGTTCATTATGAGGAATAAATGTAAAGCCACATAGTACCTGACATATAATAAATATTCAGTACATGACAACTGTTATATTTATAACAGGATCAACTTTTTATCTAGAACTTAAAAATCTTACAGCCTATGGGTAATACAGCTAAGGGATGTCATGTGACCTTGTTTTTATGAACCATAAATCACATAATATTTCAAAAATTTCTTTTAAATTTCATAAAAGATCAACATAATTTTATTTGGACTACTTAAGATATATTCTCACTTTTATGTGTAGAGGGATCAATAAGATCTAAGACCTATATATGTTTTCTCTTTTTAAGCAGAATACAAAAATACTGATTGTCTACCATTATACTAACATTAAACTTCTTTATACAATAGAGATGTACTTAAACCTTATCAGCATGTTTTCCTTCCTCCTTGACATACTTTGATAGTTCTACAAAAGTCACAGGCAAAATTTGAATTGTCAAATTAACAGTTAACACTTTCATCATTGAAAGAAACCAGAAATACACCTCGAGTACTTTGGTGTCATCAAAAATCCACTGAAGAAGAAACTGATCTCAGAGATGGGAAGAAAATATTTATGTGATTCAGGAGAGGTTAAGGTCGGTGGAGAGCTGAAATGTATTTGCTGCTTCAATGAGCCAGCATGAATTCACCAGTCTTGATGGAGGTAAATGACCTCTAAAAATGTTTTCTTAAAGTTTTCCCCCTTACATGTTGCTTTATTTTCCGATCATATATTCTTAGCAGATGCAATATTCAGAGTTCAAATTCCAAGCATTTTATAAACATGTAGTATAATTATCAGACTTTAAGAGAGGTTATATAGGTGCCTTGGGTAAATGGAAAAGTATAATTTATCTCAAACCAACCAGCCACTGCATCAAGAGTAAACTAGTCTAGATATATTCAGTCTAGAAACTAGATCATTGGGCAAAATAACAGATTTATGGAAAATAATATATTGTAGATGAGAAAAATTTTTCATCATATGCAACATTCTACCATGCTTAACAGATATATAAAAATAGGGAATTATTATTCCTATTTTTCAGAGGATGAGTCACAGAAATACAATAGAACTTATATAAGTACCTGAAATATAATTTATTTTTCTCAATTTCTAGTCCTCTGACATTCACTAGTACACTAATCTCCAAAGTAGAAGATTCCCATTTTCAAGGCACAGCCTAGCAGCTTTTTAAAGTTTTTAAGCCAGAATTTATTTCTATTTAAAAATGTTTAAGAGACTTTAAAAAGGCCGAAAGGCCCAACGATGCTCGGGCTTAATATAAGATCATACTCAGGTGGTGTCTGTTGGTTCCTGCATTATTAAGGTATTAATTTGATACTGGTTAATAAAACACCTTGATAATTCTCCTAGTTACATAGTTGCGATTTCCTCTGACTTTTCGAATCTTTCATAAATGGCCATCAGCTTCACAAACAATGAAAAATATAATAGAAATAATTACGAAATGTGTGCAGATTCTACTTGCATGTTCATTCTGCATTATTCTTTGAAACCAGATCTAATGGTCGTCAATTTGAGTAGCAGAGATCAATGAGTCATCTGCAAAGATGGGTATTAAATGTAGCTCTTCCAGAACAGAAACTAGCAAACACCCTTCAAGATGAAACAAATTTTAAGAGGAAATAAGACAGAAATTAAGTACATATCAATTAGCTGGATCTTGTTTTGAGTTAGTATACCACTGAGTCACTATAAAAATTAGGTCAAAATTAGGTCATAATTAGGACCATTTTCTATAAGAAGTTTCCAAATTTGGATGTAGACTTTTTTCTTCTTGTCCACAAAATAGTCCTAAATTTTTCATAGGCATAAAAGCTGGAGAAGCAACACACTGAAAAACATATAGACTATGCAGTTGCTCTATATGGGTAGGTCTGTAGTCAGCTCTAGTATGCAGTCCTTTGTTCCTCTACTCAGAAAGTATAATAGAAGAAAGTGACACTCAGCACAATTTTAAATTTTAAGAGATTTGATGTTGATGTTTTTCCTACTGTTACTCTTAATTTCTCCAATACCCTGTGTTACTTCCCAAGAATCCAATTTCCTCATACTAATGTCTGTTAGATTTCTTACTGAAGGTCTTCTAAACTTGACTTATCTCACAATGTCACAAGCTTCAAAGTTACATCTCTTCTTTCTTTTTCAAAAGGCTACTTATTCCACAAAAGAATCTAAATTAGACACCAGGAAAAAAAAAATCCAATTGAATTAAGTCACCCTAAATAGAAACCTTCTTGGTAAGACAACACTTTGTTTGCCTTAATTTCTTAACCTTTCTAGATACATTCTCATTTTAATTGCAATAACTTTCAGATCATATCAATCTCAATAGTAAGATATTTGGCAACAGATTCATTTTTAAGCAAGTGGTTTTCAAATATACGTACTTTTTAACTTAAAGAATATATTCTTGAATGTTCTGGCTGGTTGTACGATTATAAACTGCAGCTATAATCCATGTAATAAGTACAGAGACATTTGCTTCTAGCCAAGATGGAGTAACAGAGACTACTTTTGCCCTCCTACCAAAAACCACCAAATAACCAGAAAAAACATATAAAATTTTGTTTTCCAAATCCTCAGTATAAGACAAATATATATGTTTATATCTATATTTATATGTATATGGCAAATATATACATATAAAAATATACATATATATACACACATATATATATATGCATATATATATTAGTGCCCGAAAGACAAGAAACAAATGAGATAATACTTACGCTTACCCTAGTAAACTGTCTTGAGAGGGTTTCAAGACCATAGCAGGCAGGAGGGAGGGAATTTAGGCAGAAGCAAGTAAACTCAGGTTGAGGTGATATTGCTGAGCCTGCAGAGTAAACAAGAAAGAGTTCTAAAAACAAAGTACCAGAGAGGAAAGAGTTGGAAACAAGGAGAGTGTTGAAGATATGCAGTTTTTCCCCTGAGAATTCAACTGAGTACTGAATAGAGCATATGTGTAAGAAAACTAGCAAAGATTAAAAAAAAAGCTACCCAAAGAATGAGAAGGTATGGTACACTGTAGCAAAGGATAGCCAGGTTTAGTGCTTATTCCACTACCTACATTAGTGTATTTCATAATTTAAGGAGAATTAGGTCAGAGTAAGAAGAAGGCTCTTGCCTTAGTAGTGGAGAATAGTTAGCCCTATAATAAACACTGTCCTGGTCTTCTGTGACAAACTTTAAAAGCAAGCCTCAAAAGATCAAACTATTTTCCAAATAACTTATCTTTATCCTATAACAAAGTTCAAGGATATTTATAGAAAAACAAAAATGCCCAGCGTCTAAAGGGGTAAAATTCATTATGGCCGACGTCCAATAAAAAATTACCATACACGGACAAGAAACAAGAAAACATAACCCATAATTATCAGGGAAAAAGTCAATCAACTGCAACTGAATAAGAACTGACAAAGATATTATTTAGAATTTGCAGATGAGGATTTTATAAACAGTTATTGTCATAATTGTATTACATATGTTCGTAATTTAATAAGAGAGATGTGGAAAATAGAAAAAAGACCCAAATCAAATGTATAGAATTGAAAACAATGTCTGAAATGAAAAATACACTGAATGGGTGATGACATCTTACATTTTAAAAGAGTAGTGAATTTGAAGTGAATAGAAATTGTGCAAAATAAAACACAGATTTTTAAAAAAGAAAGAACATCAGTCAGCTGTAGAATAACTTCAAGCACTGAATAGACGTAGTAACTGAAATTCTCGAAAGAGACAAAAGTGGGAAAAAAATACTTGAAATACTATCTGAAAATGTTCCAAATTTGAGAAAAGTTATATAAATCAACACATTCAATAAATGGAACAATATCAATGCAAAAGAATTATTAAAAATGACACCAAGTCACAGTCGAATTCCTCAAAATTAGTAATAAAAAGAAAATCTTAAAAACAGCCAGAAAATTAAAGTCATGTTACTTATGGTAAAATAAAGATACAGATAACAGATTTCTTGTCTAAAAAAAAAAAAAAAAATCTAGTGAAAGACAGCAGAAGACCCTTAAAATATTGAAGGAATACAGCTATCAATCTAGATATATTTATTCAGTGAAAATACCTTTAAAAAGAATGTGAGTAAAGATATTTTCATATGTATAAAACATGAAAAAAAAATAATAATCACCAAAAGGCGAGCACAAGAAATGTTAAAGTAATCCATCAGAAAGAAAGAAAATGATTCCAGATGGAACTATGGAGATACTCAAAGGAATGAAGAGAAACATGGCAATTGTTTAATTACAATTAAAATATATGGATTTTATTTTATTTAAATATATTGAAAAGTTAATTGATTGTTTAAACAAAAATAATAATATAGAGTGCAGGGTTCATAACATATGTGTAAGTAAAACATGTGATAAAAATAGCATAATGTTATGCATGACCAAAATAAAGAAATAAATAAAACATCAGGAGAAAATAGACAGTAATCTTCATACACTGTAAGTTAAGTGGTAAAATATCACTTGAATGTTGACTATGATAATTTAAACGTGTTTAAATAATAAGCATCCATTAAAATTACACAACAAAATACTTATCTATCTTTGCATGTCATGATACTTTTGTAACACCAGATGATAAAATATCCAAGAAGACCAAGAAAACTCAGCTTTCTCAGTTTCCATGTAACAACTTCCTGCTTGGACCTGCTGCTCATTCTTCCTACTGGACCCACAGAAACCTGCCTTTCTACAGCCTATCTTCTTCCCAGCAGACCCAGTTTGAGTTTTGTTATTGGGTAATTCTGGATGCTTACTTTAACGCTTGCTGGGTGGTCTTGGTCCCCAGAATCCTATTTTTTCTACTTTTGAGAAGGAATTCTTTAGCCTCAGCTCATCCTAAGAATCTTTTCAGAACAGCTGCTTCACCTTCTGGAAGATGGGGTAAGATAAAATTATCTTCACTGGAAACTGAAAGTGTGAATTATTATTATTTTAATTCCAACTTTTGTCCCTATGTCTATTTGCTTTGTGGCACAATAATGTACCTATTCAGGTCTTTATTTATTCATGGGTCAGTTGTAGGACATATTGGCAATCATCGGCTTCCATTTCCCTTAAATCAGAGGTAGGCTCTGACTCCAAAGGGTGGAATAGGAAAGAGAGTCTGTCCCCAGGTCTCAATAAAAGTGGACATTAAAAGCTAATGTACATTTTTTATGATTCCTGTGGGCCATGGAAGTAGTAGAAAAGAAATTAAAAGCAACACTGAGGAACTATATATTCCAAGGGCAGGGCTGAGACATTGTTAATGCAGGAAATATTTCTAAATATGAACTAAAAGCATATAGACTCTTAAAATACTAATGTTTGTCCTTGAAAAAGAAATACTTATTAAATAGGTCAGTATTTATTATGTGATAGTAAAGGACCAGCAGGCTGTACTGGAAGGAATATTGAAAAAGAAACTTAAAAGGAAAGTATTTCTCTGGCCAACGGGAGTGGCCCAGGTCCTACAGCACCTCCACACTTACCGAACCTCCCAAGGTACTTGTGAAACTAAAAGCTAATAATCATTAGTGTTCGGTCTATCTTGAAATGGTACCACCCAACCCAGAGTGGAGGCTGGCACAGGGGAACAGTGGAAAAAAACAGAAAGCAAGCTCTCGCTGTGGGAAAAGATCTGAGTTTTAGACGGAGGGGCTTAATAAACAGGCATCTTAGAAAACTCATGTCAACCTGAAGTCAACAAACTCAGGTTATAAGTGAGGGGAGATGCTTACTGGGACTCTCTTCCTGAGGCCCAAAGAAAGACCAAGTTT
>NW_011888849.1:7695414-7711772 GCF_000151845.1 Pteropus vampyrus | reverse complement strand
GGCTTCCATTTCCCTTAAATCAGAGGTAGGCTCTGACTCCAAAGGGTGGAATAGGAAAGAGAGTCTGTCCCCAGGTCTCAATAAAAGTGGACATTAAAAGCTAATGTACATTTTTTATGATTCCTGTGGGCCATGGAAGTAGTAGAAAAGAAATTAAAAGCAACACTGAGGAACTATATATTCCAAGGGCAGGGCTGAGACATTGTTAATGCAGGAAATATTTCTAAATATGAACTAAAAGCATATAGACTCTTAAAATACTAATGTTTGTCCTTGAAAAAGAAATACTTATTAAATAAGTCAGTATTTATTATGTGATAGTAAAGGACCAGCAGGCTGTACTGGAAGGAATATTGAAAAAGAAACTTAAAAGGAAAGTATTTCTCTGGCCAACGGGAGTGGCCCAGGTCCTACAGCACCTCCACACTTACCGAACCTCCCAAGGTACTTGTGAAATTAAAAGCTAATAATCATTAGTGTTCGGTCTATCTTGAAATGGTACCACCCAACCCAGAGTGGAGGCTGGCACAGGGGAACAGTGGAAAAAAACAGAAAGCAAGCTCTCACTGTGGGAAAAGATCTGAGTTTTAGACGGAAGGGCTTAATAAACAGGCTTCTTAGAAAACTCATGTCAACCTGAAGTCAACAAACTCAGGTTATAAGTGAGGGGAGATGCTTACTGGGACTCTCTTCCTGAGGCCCAAAGAAAGACCAAGTTTACTAGAACTTTAACCTTTAACTTCATATACTGTAATTTCCTTCATAAATTACCATGAGCCTTTGGCAAAGAAATGTGTATATTAAAAATTGAACAAATAAACCTTTTAGATACACGATAAATAGCCGGGTGTTAGAATTGCAATTTATCCAAAGCCAAGACTTTGGATATACTGGCTGAATATCACCACCATCGGATGAATATTTGAGATATAGAAATAAAGTTAAAAATGCATGTAAAAATTGTAGAATTGTAACTATAATTTTAAAAAGGATAGTATCATGATTTTTTTTTGGGGGGGGTTACATTTTGGCTTTACAGGAAAAATAATTCTCAGCACTATCACTTGCTAATTCTTCCTTCAGATACTACATTGAATATCTGTAATATAGAATAGAGGCTCACTTTTAACTGAGATCAGTGAAGGAACAAGATATATTTTGATTCAGCTAAACCTCAACAGGTTATAGTCAAAAGAGATATTGCCAAAACTTCTTAAGTTTTCTTTTATAGCTAATAATACCCAACTAAAGGCTGCTCTTCTTTAGATTTGAAGATTTGGTTGATGCTGACACTGAAATTTCACTGAAGCAATCCCACAAACTGAAACTTTGTATACAACTTGAGGAAGAATCTTTCTGAGTATTTACAAAACTGGAGTTATTGCCCTTCATCTAATTTTTATTTCTGATTTTTGTTTGCATTCATAATGTATAACCCAATCACTTAAAGAAAATGCCCTTAAATCACGGATCTATAAATGTTGCAATGTAGCTATATAACTGACTTTCATGGTAACAAAATTGCCTCTGAATTCCCATCTGTATCACAGATTTAATTTCATGTCTACTAATTTTAGTAAATTTTTCCCACAGAGAAGACACAATCATCATGAAAGAAATACCCGAGTACAGGAGAGAGCAGCTTGATTGTATGGTTCAGTGCTTTCCAGTAAACTCTTCTCTATAGCAATCACGGGTTATTAGTAAGTCTACGTTAGCATTAGTATGCTACTTTTTTATATACACTTAAGTATTTGTGTTGGCAAAGTATAATATTAAAGCTTTTTTTTCCCCAAGAGATCATTTAAGCATGTAATCGCTGCTCTTCAATTATCTGAACTATTATAAAAGAACATGATAAAGTATTTCCAATATTTTTTGTATATTGTACAGATTTTCCATAGTGGAAGAAGGATAAAAGTTCTCACTTTGCTACACTGAATAATTCTGTGACATCTTGCGCTACAACACAAAACTAGTATTTATGAGTAAACCAAGATACGCTTCTAAAATCATTGATAGCATTTCTGTTTGCTCCGTTCATGATAATATTTGCATGATATTAAAGTAGATACTCCGCTATTGTTACCAAAAGCCAAAACCTAATGGCAAGTAGCTGACTTTGGCCCTGTGCCATGACATTAGCCAAATTTTGTTGCATCCCTACTATAAACCTGTGCACACTGGGATTTCAGCCTTATAAGGACTGAGGGATAAAGGAAAAAGAGAAAGGAAAACATATCCACTCCGTCTTGGCTACAATGGAGAGAGGGTACTTGCATCGTGAGTAAATAGGTGCTCAAAATTCCAGGTGGTGATCATTGTAACCAGAAGGTGACTGATGGCAAAACCAATAGCAGCACTGCTCTGCAAATGAATTCTAGGCAGTATGTGTGTAAAATGAAATGAATAAAAAATCTTCTGATTAGACCACAGATTAGAGAAATTGCTTCCTTTGAAGGGAAAAGAAAGAAGCAGCAAACAATTAGATAAAAGACTTAATTACTTTGGTTTTATTTGACTGAAATCCTAACTGTTGAATATATCGCATATGGATATAGCTTATAAATTGGTACATTAAAAAAACAGTATAAATACTAACATCAAGTCCTTATTTTTCTCTCCTTTTACTTTGGTTTGGAAAGAAAAACTTCTGCCTACTTAATTAAAAATCTATGATATCCTCTTATAATAGGAATCAAGTTTTCTAATGGTAAAATTCTTGTTAACTTGTATTAACATGGCTGGAGAAACAAGCAAATATTGAACATCAAGACATAAAAATAAGTGGAGGATGAAAGTGTTTAACCAACTACATCATTTAAATAAGATATAAAGAGTTATATTTCAGAGTTGAACTCATTTCATTTCAGACATTTCAGACATTCACTTTACATTTTTATGCTTTTATGGGCTTTGTGATATGACTTTTTAGGTGAATTTGTTACAACATCCAACAGTGCTAACAATAGCACAGCTCATATCACTGAGAGAGTATCATAACTCATAACTACTTTCTTTTTTTTAACATAAATAAATTTTCAAATCAGATATATGTAGATTAGAGATCTTAACCAGTGTTATGGACTCAATTGTGTCCCCTGAAAACTCATATGTTGAAGTCCTAACTCCTAGTACTTTAGAATGTGACTGTATTTGGAGGTAGGACCTGTAAAGAGGAAATTAAGGTTAAATGAGTAATATTGATGGGCCCTAATCCATTGTGACTGATATCCTAATTAGAAAAAGAAGAGACAGGACAACAGGGAGAAAAAGTCCAAGCAAGGACACACTGAAGTATCCATCCACACCCCAAGTAGAGAGGTCTCAGGAAAAATCAAAGCTGCCAATGCTTTGATCTTGAACTTCTACCTTACAGAACTGTGAAAAAATAAATTTCTGATGTTTAAGCCACCCAGTATGTAGTATTCTGTTGTCAGTCCTAGCCAACTAATGCACTCACTGAAAGTGCACCCTGGACTGTGTATAAGAACAAAGGTGTGACTATGTTGTTCTCTATCCAGGAACATTTCCTGCACTCTTCCAGGATTGGGGGTATCTCTTCATGCTGGATGTGAATCAAGTGTTTGAAGATTATCTATCATCCATCCATCCATCTATCTATCTATCTATCTATCTATCTATCTATCTATCTATCTATCTATTATATGTCTATCCATCCATCCATCATCTATCCATCTATTTATCTTATTTTATCTTGTAACGTTGCCTCTGACCAAAAGCTAGCTACTTCCTCTGTACTACAGAATTATGAGAAAATGAATTTCTGTTGCATAATTCACTCTGTGATATTGTGTTATGGCAGCCCTAGCAAACTAATACACCAAGAATCAAACTTTATTAATATTTTAAAAAATATAAGCAAGAGGCTCAAGAAAAGCAGGGAGAGATCTAGTACATCCTACATGGCTCTCTAGGCCCTCCTTCCTTCATTAATATATACTTCCTGGCCAGAATAATAGTAAGATCTCTAAATGAGAGATGGATTTTCTCTCAAAATGGGGGAGGAGGGTTAAATTATGAAACATCTACATTTTATATCCCTAAGAGTTATATAGCTTAT
This sequence comes from Pteropus vampyrus, assembly GCF_000151845.1. Taxonomy (NCBI): domain Eukaryota; kingdom Metazoa; phylum Chordata; class Mammalia; order Chiroptera; family Pteropodidae; genus Pteropus; species Pteropus vampyrus. Next base: position 7,707,688 of record NW_011888849.1, on the reverse strand, counting down.
GTGACATTCTCCAGGAAGCTATGCTTCATAAATATGTACTTTGTAGATTTCATAAGAAAACGCAAAACTGAGACATCCAGCTCAAAGCACTTTATAGATAAGAATTCACCTCCTAGAAAATAGTGGTATATTTGCCCATGTTTACAAAAAGAAAATACTATTTATTTGCCTTGTTTTCTTTCCTCCTGCAACACTCTGTAATAATCCTGGGAGAAATAGGTCACAGGCCAGCTGCTTTAACTCCTTCCTTCCCATATTCTCTCTCCTAAATATTCTGGCAATATCATAAGTGACTCTGAAGCTTTTGGCAAGAAAAATTACTAATTCTAGCCAAACTGTAGCTGAAGTAGAATGAACTTGAATTTAAATTTTCCTGGGATCTATTTCAGAATCTTCATATTTAATTTTTGCATATAAATTTTATTATTTTTACTGATTTATATAATAAATACATGTTCATTGGGGAAATTAGAAAACATAATTAGCTAAGCAAAAACATAAGCAATAAGTACTATTATGTTATTCCAATATTTTCCATATATATGGACACAAGATTTATTTACAAAAATTAAACATTTTAAGTTTTATAATCTGCTTTTTAAAATTAACACATATTGTAAACTCATCTCCAGTCTATTAAATATTTTTTACTAAATCATTTTAATGGGCATAAAGCATATGTTTATACTATACCATGATATATACCAAAAAAAATATATATTTTGATGTGATGGAACATAATGCTTCATCGATTAATAAAGTGCATATTGAATGCAGTTGATCATATCTCTTTTGATTTAAAAAAAGTCATATAATACATTCACCCAGTGATAGAGATTTCATTTGTCCATTAAAATGTATCCTCCCTTTCTTCCTGGACACACAAACCATGACCATTTGACTAAATTCTCACCAAAAATAAAATAAAGTGAGAAGAAATAGTGTATGCTACTTCTGTCGCACATGTATATATATACTCCTATCTACTCATCTTTCTTCCCCACCATCTGAAAACCAGATATGGCAGTAGCCTAGTTTTGATCACACAGATGACCACAATGACCTAGGATAAAGCAATGACTTAAAAGAAACTGGGGTTCTCAAATATCTAAAAGGGCAGAGTTGCTCCAATGACCTAAGCCATTCACTTATAGTGATTATATTATTGGATCGATCTTGCCTTACTCTAACTAATACACTTCCTTTTAATGACATGAGAATCACCTACAGCAAAATTGTAATTTTGCACTACTGCATCTCTGCAATGCACATTTGAACTTCCTTTTTCTGATATCGTTAAGTTTATGCTTCAGGAACAAACACACTTTAATTTCCATTTCCAGATCTCTGAAAATCACAAGGACATATGGACATTCTTCATTCATTTTGTATATAGCGTCAGAAGAGCTCTCAAATTTTTTTCTTATTCTGAAGTTACTGAAACATGGCAAAACAAATCAATTTTCAACCTCTATCCAATAGGAGCCCCACTTCTCCAGCTAATTTCTCAGCCCTATGACTGATGTCAAGGAACTTTTCACATCGACATATAGTTTTGTTACTCAAGTCCTTATAAATCATTGAGTTAGGTTTCTTCTCTTTATAGATGCAGAAATGAATGTTTAAAGTAGTTAGGAAACTTTTCCAAAATCACAAAGGTAACTACTTACAAAACTGGGATCAGAACTCAGAAATCCTATTTCCTAGCTAAGTACCCTTTCATTGACTCTAAAATGCAAGCACAAAAAGAAAGAAGGAATTCTATCCTAACAATTCTGACCTTGAATTAATTACTTTTTTAATTACATATTTTATGTCTAACTTATTCCAATGCATATAACTCATTCCCTTTACCCAGGGTAAATTTTAATTGTTCATCCATTTGACCAACAGTACATCTCAAGAATGCATCAATTACAGTGCCTAGTGCTATAGATGAATAGTGAGCAGGATATAGTTCTTGCCCTAAAAGAAATCATCTTTAATAAATAGCCAGTCAAAGTATTCTAAGCAGGACGTACATTGTATGGCAGAGATAAAAACAAGATACTATGGATTTGCATGCTTCTTAAAATATCTTAAAGGTCAAAGAGCTTCCTGGAAAAAAGTGATATCAAAGGTAAAATAGTGAGATAAAGAGGGTTGGGGACAGTAGGGAAAACCATAACTATCAAATATAATGAAACTTTTGAGAAACCCTAATCGCCCAGCTGTCCCTAACTCCTCAGGCCCATTGCTTACTCTTACCTTCCTCATACGCTCTTTCTCCTAAAGAACATAGTAATGCTTTTACAGCCATTGTAAACATTAAAACCCTATTAAATCAAAGAAAATAACTGGAAAAACCTTTTACTCTCTATTTACATTTCTTCTTTACCATAACATTATTCTCTACAAAATGTAATTGTAGGATGCTTAAAATATTTAGGTTTATTGTGCATGATGGATCATGATTTTAAAACACTGCTGGATAGATTCTTAAAGATTAATGAGGCATTCAAAACTCTGTATAAATTTGAGTGTAAAAAAACTGAGAAAGTAAATAGGCCTGCAGTGTGGTCTCTGGGTCATGAATAATCTTCTCCATAGTGCCTACAGTTAAATAAAGAATATCTCTGATTGACAAGATAAGGGCAAATTATTTCACATACTGCTGGCCTTTGGGGGAAAAAATTAACTCTTAAATATAGATATTCAAATTGACTGCATTTTACTAAATGTTTAAATGATTTTAAAGATTTACATTCCATGTTTTACAATGAAAAACAAACTTATATCTCATGTACATTAAAATAGTTCTATAAAATTTAAAATAATTTTATATAAATTAGGAATGAATATAAGATGCATATTTTAAATCTATATAGTGTGAAAAATAATTCACAAAGCACTTAATGTGTTAATAAAATACAATCTTTCTTTAAAAGGTACTCAGATATAATACCGATATTTCACTAACCAAATATGCTGTTCTCAAAACATTTCAAATTGGCATAACAAAGTTTCCACCAAAGCTTATTAGGGAAGATAATATGACAGATCTAATTATTTTCTGCCTATTATTATGTTAAGAAAAAAAAGTGCATTATTAATGAAGTTAAAGGACTTGTGATAAGAACAGATATAGGCAAATTACTAAAAAAAGAAAACTATTATTATTAGGAGAAAATTCTTGTTCTGAATAATTTAAAATTTAATATTAGATCAAGGGGTCATTTTTAGGTAGTTCAATTTTAAAATAAAAATTATAAAATACCAAAGTCTCATTAAAAATGTTTGTGTTTAATTAAAAATCAATATATAGTAAACACAATGATATACGCTAGTCTTTTAAATAGAACAATCTCCATTTTCTGGATAATCACAGGTTTAAAGTTTTAGCTTTTAAAAAGACATCTTAACTATAAAAGACTTGTTAAGTAGCAAAAGCTCTAAAGATTTGCTGTTTCCATTGTTATATAACATTAAAGACATGCTACTGTACACAAGGGGCAGTTTGAACTCTTCATTGAGGTCTGCTTTTCTTTCAGTTTACTGTTGCCAGCAGATTAATAGACATCTAGATTGATAAACATAGTAAATACACAAGTTTAAGATTAGAATGTTAATAATATTCCTATTCTCAGCGTTTTTATATAACGCCGTATAATACATGTAAAACAAAGTTAATTCACTTTTAAATATATGATAAAATAAGTAAATAAAAAGAAAAGAAACTTCTAATTACAGATATGAACTATAAAATATCTTACTTGGGTTGAAATAGCTACTATTAGAAAGCATTTTCAACTATGATGAAATTGAAATTCAAGTATTCCAACTTAATCTAATGATGTGTTTACAAGCATATTATTATCTTCCAGCAAATATCCCCAGGTATTTGAAGAGCTCAACTCCAATGCAGCACACACAAAAAAATGTTCCTTGTTAACACCAAGGAGGTACTTCTACCTCCTGAATTAAATTCAGAGAGTTCTAGAAACAAAATCATATTTTTTTTCTTACTCACCATATACTAATCCTTAATATATTAAATTTAAAAGGCTGGAATATCCTGCCACACAGCGATATTTCCTGGTTGCACTTTGCAAACTCTCTTTAAAAGTTAGTTTTGAGCAAAAACTCTTTCCATTGTGTATTTCGACCCACTGGGAACTATGTGATTTACTGCCAAGTCACCTGTAACTGTGGTGTGTTTTACTTCCTTTCCTTCCTAAACAATCCAGTAACCAATGGCACCCTTGTCTATACTAATGTCAGTTCTTTCTTAACTTGCTTTCATCATGTCTATCCTGGTCAAGAATCCTGACTGGATCCTTTCTCCTACTAGCCAGGTGGCACCTCTGGCCAGTCTGCTTATTCTGATTACCCCAATGCTAAACCCTCTTTCTTGATTTGACTCAACATTCTTATTCCAAGTTCTTGACTCAAATTTAACTGGTCTCTTAGCTATTTCAGGTACCAACAGATTCTTTTATTAGCCAGACCATCCAACAATATGTGTATTCCTTATTGAAGAACTCCTGTGCATCTAATCTTCTTCTTATTATGACCCCATTATATTTCTGCAATTTTACCTGGAGCTAAATAGCACAATAATTTAAGAAATTTTTTGTGAGCAAACACTTTATTATTTATTTTTCTCATTGCTGCTCAATATGTCAGATTCCAAAGCTCACATTTTCATATGTCATGATACTACATGAAGTTGAGCTCCAATGAAACAATCTTACATATAACCAACGATGAGAAGATGAAAGATATATGGGTACCTAAACATTCCCTTAAATCACAGCTATGGCACATTAGGCTATAAATGAAAAGGAATGAAAGTCCTAACTTAAAGTCAGGTGAACTCTGTCTACAACAGGCTTTAATTAATCCCTAATCACAGCAGGATGGAAAGAACTGCTTCCAAAATAAGATACATCCTTGTATCTTTTCCTGCGGCATTTGCCATCATGGAAGGTACTAGTCCACTTCTCTCCATTCTGTCCGCTACTATCCCCTGCAGATCAGCATCATATCTCATCTTGATTAATACTGTAGTCGCCAAACTGGCTTCTGTGTAATATAAACATTTCTATGTTCATCTTGCCTGACAATCTATCATTGCAGACATCTCGTCTAGCATTCCCTTAAAATATGTTCTCTCAGCTTTGTTCACACATCTCCAGTAAAAGGGAGCTCAGTCCCACACATTTAGTTGCCATTTATTTTTCACTCAATTAAATGTGTTTCAAAGATTTAGCAAAATCTGCCTCTCAGTAATTTTGTGTATTAATTTTAGTTCTGTTCAGTGGAGTTCACACAGATTAAAGTGAAAACATGGCTTCCTGGTATCTCTTTTAACTTTCGGTTTTCCTAAATATTACTCATATGGCCTGGTTTTCAGACCCATTCACAATCCCTTGTCTTCTTCTAAGCACATTGCACTTGCCAATATCTCAATTTACACATGACAACTAAAGACACAACTTCTGGAATAGCAGCATGAGAAGCTCTAGACTCCCTCCCCAGTGAAACAATCGTAAATGGTGAAAAGCATTAAAACTTGCATGCAACTGAAATCTCTGTAAATCGTCCTAAGGGCATACAGCAAATGAAGATACAGTTATTCAAGAAAATCTACTAAACCTCAGTAAGAATAGCAAGAGTCAGTGATATTTAATCCACAATCCACTTCCTCCTTGTTCTCTCCATCTCAGCATAATAGAAACTCTACCTCTACAGGTATGCCCAGGAACACAGAACTCCCCTCTGTCTCCAGTACCTAGACTAGGGCGAAGGCTCCTTCCTGGAAGGGGCAGGCCACCAACATTTATGACACACACCCAGCTCTGTGTTGCAGAAGCTCTACTCCAGACAAGAGCACCTGAGGGACTTGGAGCTATCTTTCTTCACCTAGTCTCCATTCATAGGACAGAAAAACACCAAGTGTTGACAGACCAAGAATATTGGTGACCCTATTGCCCTTTTCCAGCACCCCACTTGTAAAGTTAAGGTATTATTCTAAGATAAGGGGGTAATTGTCCTGGTATTTCCTTGGAAGTTCATGACTAGTACTGTTATCCTGGAAAATAGTTCATCTGAACCTGTTGATGCAAACTCATTTAATAGTTAAAATTAAAAAAAAAAAACAACACATGATTTAAATGCTTCTTAAATATTCTTACTTTTCTAGGTTACACATCATTTTTTAACCTAACCAAGTAAACTTTTACTCCTCCTCTCCCATATTTTTGATGCATATTTAATCAACCTAAGTGATGTTTCTTATCTTTCTTCTCTTCTCCCTATTCCTAGTGCTGACATCATTGTCCAGATGCTCATCGCCTCTTACCTTGGTAACAACGATATCCTAACTTCAGTTTCTGCTCTAATAGATTATAGATATCTCTGTCAAATTAATCTGTCAGAGTTCATAGGAAGTCACTTTCCTACTAAGAAGTCTTCAAATATTCCTTACTGCCTACAGAATAAAATTCTTATCCTCATTTTCATCTTCTCCATTGTCTGGACTAAACTTTCTTCTCTGACCTAATTCCTCACTGCTTCCGGAATTACACTCTAGGACTGAGTAAAGAACTACTTCAAGAAATGATGTCTAACCAATTACACTTAGATAAGTTATTAAAGATTTTTTTTTTTTAAGCTGAGAATGACATGGTTAAATGCTTAATCAATTCAATAAAAATGTCAAATGATCAAATTGTTGCTATTTATTCAATTATTGAAATTCCTGTTTACAAAAGTGATGAAGAGAAATTTCCTTTTTGCTTAATTCAACCCATGTTACTAAAAACATTTATGAAATATTGAAGACATTACGCAACATATTTCTAAAAAAGTTTCCTATACAGCAATATTTTACATATTATTTTTGTCAAAATGCATTTTGTTACAATTGGAAATTTGTTTTGGGGGGACAGAAAAGGGTAATTGCAAAATGACTTAAACTTTTTTAAACCCCAAGAAATTTTAAGACTCAAATGTTTAAAGAGATAAAATTATAGTTTCAGGTATAAAAAAAATACTCTGACTCATAAAAGATCATGACAAATTAACATGTTATTTTTATACTGAGAACAGTATCTTAAAGGTGTAAAGAAGAAACAATCACAGTTTAGCTCAAAAGACATGTCTGTACTGAATATTCATCACTCCATTATTTCAATAACTATATAAAATGAAGTCATACGCTATTATGAACAAAGGCAATATAAATTAAGTTATAATTATCTAATTTAGTTTAAAAAATAAAAGTAAAATATAAATAAAGCAGAACTTTCCACTCCAAAATGATCTGGTATTATTTCAGGGCCTTAATTTCTTTCTCTCTAACATGAAAGGGTTGGTCACAAAAATTTCTGAAGTCTCCCAAGCCATTTTTCATTTACAGTAGTTGTGGGATCAAATGAGATAATATAATAATAATAACAGCATTATGAATAGCTAATATATGTTGGGTCCTGAAAATACACCAAGGCTTATGCTAAATGCTGTATATGAAGCATCTTATTTAATCCTTTCAACAAACTTATGGGATATTTTTATTTCACTTATTATATGGGAGAGGGGAGGAGGGCACAGAAAGTTTAAGTAACTTTCTAAGCAGTCTGATGAGGAATGCAGAGTCCTGAATAATAGGTTATGTTTCTTCATAAAAGCACCATGCTTGGAATATCTTTGTAAATTATAAGTATGCAATGACTCCTACATAGACTACCACATGTGATATCTATATGGTCCATGGAAGGAGAAGGTCATGTTTTATGCTTAATAAGGAAACTATGGGCCAGAGGGGAGGGGAGTGAGGAGGTAGGGAGAAAGTGGTGAAGGGTTAAAGAAGTAGAAATCAGTAGTTGAGAGATGGTCACAGGGATGGGGAGCACGGCAGAAGGAATGCAGTCAGCAGTAAGGTGATGGCTACGTGTAGAACCAGAGAGAAGATAGAGCAATCAGGGGGATCATTTCATAAACTATATAAATGCCTAACCAATGTACTGTATACTTAAAACTAATTTAAAAAAATCTTAAAAAAAGAAAATTGTGGTGAAATGTAAAGTGCATGGGAAGAAAAACAAGTTTGAATCCCAATTCTGCCAGTTATCAACAACATAATCTTTGACCTGTTACCTAACCTCTCTGAGTCATGTTTCCTCAACCAAAAAATGAGAATAATAATACTTACTGAATTAGTTTGCTAGGGCTGCCATATCAAAATATCACAGACTAAAAGGTAGCTTAAACAACAAAATCTATTTTCTCACAATGCTGGAGACTAGAAGCCCAAGATCAAGGTGTGAGCAGATTTGGTTTCTTCTGAGACCTCTCTCCTTGGCTTGCAGAGGGCAACCTTTTCACTTTGTCCTCATATGGTCATCCCTTGGTCTATGTCATCTGTGTTCTAATCTCCTCTTCTTATAAGGACAGCAGTCATATTAGATTAGAGCCCACCTATATGACCTAATTTTTCCTTAATTGCCTCTTTAAAGGCCCTATCTCCAAATACAGTCACATTCTGAGGTATTGAGGATGACGGCTTCAAGTTCTGAATTTGGGGAGGGACACAATTCGGCCCATTACATATACCTTTTAGAGCTACAGTAAGATTAGAAAAATGTAAATCACTTCTCTAGAATTAGGAAGGCTTTATATTCTAATATCACTAGTACATGTCAGTAAAGCCAATGTAATTTGGGTAGCTATCACCTTTTCCTATCAGTATAAATTGGTAGACATACACATATATTTCAAATGCTGATGAGACAAGAGTTAACACGTGCACAAATTTTGATTCTTAGACTAGTACTATTTAAATTCAACTACTTAACGTTGTCTTTCATTTTGTTAAAGGTTGTTATCCTTTCATTTTGTTTCTAAAAGAAGTAGAAAATAAACATCCTTACTGATAGTAAATGCTTACTTCTACATACACATCAAATCACAGCATATGCAACTCAATGGGATTTTATAAACTGTCTCCATTACATTTATCTAAAGATGAGGAAGGTAAGCCTGACACTGGTAAAGTGACTTGTTCAAGGTCATACATAAAGTTAGTTCCTGGCAGAGCAAGTGCTAATCCCTAATTCATTGCTCTGTCCCCTATGGCAATTGTCTCCTGGGGTTTTCACAGGATCACAGGCTTAACTGTTTCCTGGAGTGATTATTTACTTTAGTAATAACACTTATTTCATGTCTGGAGAGTTTCACAAGTAGCTAGCTGCCTTATTAATTGGCTACTTATTTTAACCTAAATCTAATTTAAGCTAAACCTGATTTTTTTGTAAATCTGTGACCTCATCTCACAAAATATTTTTTAAGTCCTCATGAGTACCTGTAGACAAAAATCTTACCTCTCAAATAGTATGATTTTTTCTAGTTGAAACACATAATGAAATATGTATTAACCTGACAAGGTTAACTATATCTCAAATTATGTAGTGTATGCACACATTTTTCTAAAACTATTGCATGTTTCTCAAATGTTGCTTGATCAAACAGCAGGTCTCAGCCTTCCAAAATGCTTCAACATTATGCATATCTGTCTTAACAGTATTAAGTAAAATGAGGAGCAATTCAATTACAAAATTTAGGGGAGTCTTTGATCTAAGAAAAATACATTTAAAGAGCGATGCACTTTAATAACTTACTTCCAAAGTTCTTCCAATAAGAAATTTGCCCAGAATTAATGCCATCTTTCACAGAAGCTATTGATATAATCAAAGTCACACTTCTTCTCTTGTGGATTCTCCTCTAGCAGAGAGAGTCAGGAATGGGAATGGAAGCATGAAACTTTGGTGTAATCTCACCTGGAAGAAGCAGGAGCAACAGGAACAGCACATTTTAGATTTAAAGACAGAGCATTCAAATAGAGGAAATTTTTATCATTGAATTTAGAAAAACAATAACTCAAGGACCCACCCGCAGCCTTAATTCTTTGTTTCTTTTTTTAAAGAAGCTATCTCAAAGAAGCGACAAAATGCAATGTCCAGTCTACATTTCATCTATTCACTCTTAGATCTGGAGCCAGCGAAAGAGATTTCAAGTAAGTTCAAGGTGATTCTCGGCAGAAGACTGTTTTGCTCAAAGTGCTCAGTAAGAGATGCAGACTCACTAGTGTGTGAAGCAAGGAGGATAAAAAGGAGATCTGATGAAAGGGGAGACAGCACATGACGGATGGTAAAAATCATTGTTTGTACCCTCACTCACTCATTATTACAGCTTTCTGGTCTTATCAGCCAGAAGCTGAAAACATGGAACATCACATTTTTGGTTATATTGTGGCAGCCTGACCCTGCCTGGCCATTTCCTGCTCAAACAAGTGTTTGTTCCTGACTGCTCTCCCACTTCCCAGGACTCTCTGGCTTACATCGGTTTTCTCATAGCTTGCCAACCAATCAATGTTCTCCTTCCTTATATTTGTAGCTGGAAGCACGAGGCTATATAAAACTGCCTGTTATATTACAATTGGCTCTCAGCCTTTGGATAAGAATCTGCTGAGCTGGTGCCGGCATCAATAAACGCTGCTTCCTTCTTATAGCTTTGGTGCCTCGTTTCTCCATTCGAGAATCCCGCAACGATATAGCATGTATTTTCCCCATTACTCTTTGCCCACACACTGTACTGGCTTTGAGGGACATTTGAGAGTCAAAACACCAAATAGTATGAAACTGAACCTTAAAGTGTAATCAAAACTTTGGGCGAGCAACTTAACATTTTAGAACCTCAGTTTTTCCCATCAGGAAAACTACAATGTTATGCAAAATGTCTAGCTGGGCAAAGTGAGTGCTGATTAAATGCTAATTAGTAGTAGTATTACTACCTACACAGAACATTTTTGTGAGGATTACATAAAAAAAAAAATTATGAACGTACTTAACAAAACCTAACACATAGTGAAAAACATTAGCTGTTTCAATTTGTGTAACAACTTGGTCATTAAGTCTTAAAAGCTGCTTATTGAAAGCAGGGCTGCTTACTGAGTTAAAAATGGTTGTACAATATAAATCTCTAAGTTGCAGGTCAAACTTCTTGGAGTGTTGCCATAATAAATATGAATGAATAAAATGACCCTGGGATAATCAGAACTCTCTCTCAGAGGTACAGGAATTAACTATGTTGATTTAGGTCTTGAAACAGTTCTTGTAAATTGATTATGCATTTGACCAACCTATTGTGGTGTTATCAGGGAGATTAAATGTAAACAGACTCAATATGTACAAGGAAATGCAACGTAAAGGTAATACTGGAATTCATTAGTAAGGATTTGTTTACATTTAGCACCAAGTGTTTTCTTCCGAAAATAGAATTTCAAAACCATGAGTTTATTATTATGAGCGGGAAATAATTCAACACCACAAAATTGTAATAAAGTCATCTAATTTGGAATAAATTTTATCTTCAAATTGCAAAGGAAGAGGCATTCTTCACTTCTGTGAGAAAATACATGCTTTTATATCTAAGTGAAGTCAAAAGAAAGTGGCATAGAGTAACAATCTAATTATTTCTATGTTCCTTTGCACTCCAAAACCATTATCTTACAGGGTTGTTAAGATTAGTTTGAAGAGATGCTGGATGATCTGCCTGCTGGAAAAAAAGAGGACTGTGCCCTTTGATCCAAGTCAGTTCCCCTCGCTATTGACTAGCAACAAGTAATCCAGGTCCAAATGAGAAAATACCAAATACCAGGTTACCTCACACAAGAAAAATACAATATTAAAGCATACAATTGAAAAGAGAAAAGAGCAGATTTATCACATGCTGCTTTTTAAAAATAGAATCATATAACCTTCAAATTTTATATTATTTACTTATTTATATGTGTATTGTATAAATTTATCTATTCTGTAAATTTTACTTAATAAGCATTTTGTGTACTTATAGTTATTCTGTAAATGTTTATGTACTCTATAAAACTATGTATTTATATATTCTATTACTTCTATATGTTTATAGAGATTCTTTAAATGTATGTGTGTGTGTATGTTTATAAATGAACAGGATTTCCCATAATCTTCTGAAGATGCCTCGTCTCTTCTTTTGAGATATTTTTTGTACATATGCCATTGCTACAGACATTTGAAATTTAAATGATCAAAGCTTCATACATATTTTGTTGTTTAACTTTTCCTTTGAATGCTTCATATGACCCTCTCTATGCTATAACAGAGTTTTCCCACCAAAAGGTCATCAGTAACCTTTACTCTGAAATTCCAACCCATCATCTTTCTTCAGGCTCATTTAGGCCTCCTTGCTCCCTCTCTCT
>NW_011888849.1:7691257-7694274 GCF_000151845.1 Pteropus vampyrus | reverse complement strand
TCCTTTCCTACACTAGGAACATTCCATCACAATAAGAGTTAACAGTAACGATAAAAAGAATAACAACAGCAGTAAAAGTAGCCTTCTATCAAGCACTTAACTATAAACTAGACAATCTGTTACACGTTTTGCATTTATATATCTCCTTACTTAATCATACAAGAGTATAAGGGAGGTACAGCTACCAGTATGAGGAAGGTATGGCTGTCCCCATTTTACTAATGAGAAAACTTAGGCTGAGAAAGATTAAAATATTTACTCAAGGCACACATCAAGAAAATGCCAGTTAACTGTGTTTAAGGAACAATCTATGCTCCTGACTACTGTATTACCATTGTCATTCCTATCTGATGAAGACATTCTTTCTATCTTTCATCTGTGGTAACTAATATACCAACTATCGGAATATATCCTAACAGCTTCTCAAGACTTGTGCTATTTCAACCAGCAAATAATATCCTGATTCCCTTGGAGTCATTTCCCAATGTAAATGACAAAAAATTTAAAGTCACGTAAACCAACTCTGTTAAAATATATATATATATATATATATATATATATATATATATATATATATATATATATATATATATATATATTTTTTTTTTTTTTTTTTTTTTTTTTTTACTTGAACATATTACTTATATGCCCAGACAAAAAATTCAGTGTTGTGTCACAAAAGGTATTTGCCATACCAGGAAAAAGACGCAAATCACAAATTATTTCATTAGGCAATGATGCAAGATCATATTTAATCCTGAAACAAAAAGCAGTTCCCCTGAACGTCATAACAATGATGATAACCAATATTCAGTAATGCTAAGTTCATTCCCTTGGAATGCCAGTCAGTAGAGCAAGATTCACTTTCTTAAGGATATAAATTGACATTTAACTTAAGACACAAACAAAATAAGCCACAAAATGGTCAGAGGAAAAAGACTGTGTTAAATTCTCAAGGTTAATGTCAGGCAAGCTGCAAAAAATTACTGCTTGATGCTGAAGGTCATTAACACAGAACTACTCTAATGAGTATTAAGAGACATAGATTACTATCCTAGACAGAAACACTTAAAAAGATGTTGATCTTTAACTGGTATTGACTCTCATTATTTAATATAAGCTGCTTATTATATGCTACCTGACACTTTCTTGAATCCTTCAACTCCACTCTACCTTTGCATAGACCAGATATAAACAAATTTATTCCCACCTTAAAATTTAGACTTTTACAAAGGCTATATTAAAAAGTAATGTTTTATAAAGCTTTCTAGAATTGCTCATAAATATTCAATTACATGCATCAGATAAATAATTTACAGTCAATTGCTTATGATAAAAGAGTACCTGAGAAAATAAAGGGACCAGAGACATTTAGGCAAAACCAACCATAGACACTCAGCTTTTGATTATAATTTAGAGGTCATTGAATTGAATTCCCAACCTCATATCAGATCTCTTTCATATAATCATTACATAACTATTTCTAGCCATGAGGAGACACCTGGTTCGTTTAATTTTTCATTAACCCAAATTATTAGAAAGTTTTTCTTTATTTTATGGAGAATCCTTGGGAAAAATCCTCTCATAAGGCACAAGATCATCTAATATCAAGTAACAGGGGTTTTGTTGTTGTTGTTGTTGTTCTCATGGCAACCAGAATAAGATTTTTACCTATGGGTTTTAAACAAGTCATGAAAATATACATGTGCCCCTTCCCAGATCTTAGACTACTTACATACAACTAAGAAGTCAGAATCTGAAAATCTCATGCTTCCAGCCCTTTCTTTATAACTCATATGTGCTTTATCTTTAGATTTCAGTGTCCCAAAGAATGAGTTTGAGTTGGGCTTAGATATGGCCACAAGGGCTCAGTTTCTGCCCAGAGAGAAACAATTGCTTCAGTGATTTCCACTCCCACCTCTTCTGGAATGATTGATTGACCAATGCTGGAAAAGGCCCAGCTGTGTAGTGGTTTCACAATAACTTATCTATCTGTTCCTTGAGCTATGCCAGCTCTGGGGCTCAGAACAAGTTAGCCAGTTGAAGAGTGCCACCTTCATGCAGTGGATACGATAAGAGTAGGTGATAACTATTTTTTGCTGGGCACAATATTTGATATAAATGTAAACAATAAAATATTTTGGCCAATCTCTATTTTTTTAGTGCCTTGAAATTTCCATTACAATCAAAATAATAAAAATGTTGTCTTTTGCCCAAATATCAAATTATACACATTAAATATGTAAAATTATGCCTCAATAAAGTTTTTTTTTAAAAGAAAGTGGAAACAGTTATCTGAATAAGTTATGCTGCAATAGTAAATAAACCCCAAATCCCAGTTGCTTAACTCAACAAAGACTTATTTCACACTATACATATATTATGAGTTAGCACAGTTACTCAGAGACCCAAGCTAATGGAAAATTCATTCCCTATACTGAATTTAGGGACAAAAAAAGTGTATACCACTTGCATTGCTGACGCATTTTGCCTTTTCTTAGTCAAATGACCTAGAGTGTTTTTCTGTTTTTCTTTCTTTTTATTGATATTTTACACCACATGCAAAACTATCCATTTTTCTTTTCATGGGCTCAAGGTTTATATCATTTTGAATATTGATTCTGACATAAAGCACACTAGCCATCTTTTCAATCCAACTCTGACTCTTTCGCATGCCATCAACATATTCATATAAGTCATCTACACAAGCCTTGAATCAATTCAGGGCAAAGTGCCAAGCCAAAGAACACACATAAAAGTTTCCTCCAAGAAGATGTAATTGCATTCATCAGTATATTTCGGGAATTTTCACCTTTGTATATCTATCATATTTGTAATTGTCCGTGTTTATCTTCTTAACATGGCGTAACCTTCTCTCTTCTTCTATAATTAGTGGCTCTTTTCTTTCAAATAAAGTCTTTAAAAGTCCCATCTCCAAAGTCAATATGATTACCTCTGAGATCACTGATTCCTATTCTGATAATGCTTTCCTTAAATTTGCTTGATTGTTTTTCTAA
>NW_011888849.1:7686712-7691207 GCF_000151845.1 Pteropus vampyrus | reverse complement strand
TTTTTTTAGTGCCTTGAAATTTCCATTACAATCAAAATAATAAAAATGTTGTCTTTTGCCCAAATATCAAATTATACACATTAAATATGTAAAATTATGCCTCAATAAAGTTTTTTTTTTAAAAGAAGGTGGAAACAGTTATCTGAATAAGTTATGCTGCAATAGTAAATAAACCCCAAATCCCAGTTGCTTAACTTAACAAAGACTTATTTCACACTATACATATATTATGAGTTAGCACAGTTGCTCAGAGACCCAAGCTAATGGAAAATTCATTCCCTATACTGAATTTAGGGACAAAAAAAGTGTATACCACTTGCATTGCTGACGCATTTTGCCTTTTCTTAGTCAAATGACCTAGAGTGTTTTTCTGTTTTTCTTTCTTTTTATTGATATTTTACACCACATGCAAAACTATCCATTTTTCTTTTCATGGGCTCAAGGTTTATATCATTTTGAATATTGATTCTGACATAAAGCACACTAGCCATCTTTTCAATCCAACTCTGACTCTTTCGCATGCCATCAACATATTCATATAAGTCATCTACACAAGCCTTGAATCAATTCAGGGCAAAGTGCCAAGCCAAAGAACACACATAAAAGTTTCCTCCAAGAAGATGTAATTGCATTCATCAGTATATTTCGGGAATTTTCACCTTTGTATATCTATCATATTTGTAATTGTCCGTGTTTATCTTCTTAACATGGCGTAACCTTCTCTCTTCTTCTATAATTAGTGGCTCTTTTCTTTCAAATAAAGTCTTTAAAAGTCCCATCTCCAAAGTCAATATGATTACCTCTGAGATCACTGATTCCTATTCTGATAATGCTTTCCTTAAATTTGCTTGATTGTTTTTCTAATTTCCTAAGCCTAAAATACACTTTTAATAGTAATGTTTTTATGACAGCTCTCCCAACATAAAGAATGTCAAGTAAGATACCTAATATCTCTGGGATTTATTTTCTTCAAGAAAAAGGGGAGGGGAGGGAACAAGGGGTATGATTGGCTAAGTGATCTTCAAGTTCCTTACAACTTAAAAACTGCATGATTCATTGACTTTAGCTAAACTTTTTCTTCCAAGCAGTTCAAGAAATTCATTGATGAAACTGTACTGATTTGCTGAAGAAAATAAAGCCCAAACTGGTCATGGAGTTTTTATATTAATATCCATGGTTCAGTGTAGAACTAGAAAGATAACGCCACAATATTTATATTCCCTCTGAAAAACAGCAATCTTCTTCCTTACCAAGCATTAAAATGGCCCATGTGCCACATAACAGTAATAGTTCTTTAATTTTGGTTAATGCCTCCTATCAGTTCACTACATTGGCTGTTTGCTACAGAAGTATAAACACGTCCAAAGATATTACAAGGTTAAGTGTGCAATGATTCAATAAAATATATTCTAATAAATGTTATAAGACTACAGAATAAGAAAAAAACAAAGATGTCATACACTTGAGTGTATTATAAATGTTTAGGCAGATAAGTATAGCTATAACCAACAGGCTACCCATGTGTGAAATACCTATCCCAGATAACCAATGCCCTTCTATCAAGCCCTGAAACTGCCCATTTGGTATTAAAGTACAAAGTTTGCAGTATCACCCTTCTTCTCTCATTGAGGTCATGCCTAATCACATAATACACCAGAACAGTCTCCTATTTAAACTATCCAAAAGCCATTTTACAGTTACAGGAGAATGCCTTAATTTCAGGATGGAAAAGTCATTGATTTTACTTTGCCTCATTGAAAAGCATAGGTACACCATATAAAATGAAAGATAACATGGCTTTAAATGTATTTCAGAATATAGTCCTTATTAAGGAATCATTAAAGCTATAAATAAACTTCAGTCCAATCGAATACGCAGTGCCTCTAGATAAAATATAAGTTGTTTCTAGAGCAAACTTTAATTGATCAATATTTCATTCCTCTTGCTTGACCTTACACAAACATTACTTATAAGGATAATCTCCAAGGGAAATCTATAGACTTTGGTTAATTTAATTTCATTTAAAAATAAGTAAATGCAATCTTATCATTGGTCTATTTTTAAAGAAGATTTGCCCCAAGATGCAAGATTGAGTCAAGTTTTGATTTTTGTTGTTGTTTGTTTATATTTGTTTTAAACAGATTTTCTTTGAGTCCCTCTGGTTTAGAAACCTAAGACAATGTAAAGCAAGTCAGTCATCAAACTTATCAGCCTGCAAGTAAATTCTTTTGGAGGTTTGCCACTTCCTTTGAAAGGAATGGGTATTCCTTACTTACTAAGCAGAAATAAAAATCTTTCATTATCATTTTTATCAATTAATAAGGCATCAGTGGTTTTCAGATGATAGGTACTTCAATAAATAGTTATAAATGCATTGGCTTAAGAATATTTAATCAGAAACTACACTGTTTCCAGCACTAAAGCAAATTACTTTAAAGAGTATGTGAGACATCAGAAAAATGGTAGGGGACATTCCAAGGGCCTCTCCCTCCAGAAATACACACACACACACACACAGCCAAAACTCTCAAAATTAACTTTGTTGGAACTCTGAAAATTAGTTGAAGGTTTATAGCAACCAAGCTAACAATGAATTGAGAAAAAAGTGACTTACACATGTGTGTGTGTGTAGGAGAATTCTTTGGCATTTTGACTTGCTCAAGCCCCTACGCCCTCCATGAAATCTGTGAAGGTCTTAAGGCAAAAGAGCCCACATTCTCAGCATGGGTTCCTAAATTCAGAGGAAGGAGAGTAAACCTTATTCTAAAGGAATTATTTTTGTCTGTTTTGATCTATCTGAAAGCTTCCTGATAAACTTATGCAAGAGACTTTGTTTTGTTTAACCCAGAACTCTCTCAAGGTTCTGGCAATACTGATGGCATTCCTTGATAATGCTGAAAGCTATATCAAATCATTGCCAACTGGAGGGAAAGATGACAGTTGGGGCAAACAATATAGACATCAAAAGCCTGAGAAAAACTGCTGATCAGAGAGATACTTTGGGTAACAAGTGCTCAGAGAAGTTTCTGTTTACAATGGGGAATCTAGAAAGCCACATACATACCCAAGGCACAATGCATTAGAAAAAAGCTTTCCTCTCAGGCTGATCTTTTGTCTCAGGGTAGCAGAAAGTGAAAGCTAAGGCAAAGCTGTAATCAGCATAGTAAAACATAGGAATAAGCCAACACAGAGCCAACTTGCAAGACCAAGAGAATATTTATTTATTTCTCATGTGATTCCAAGCATCTAAGGGAATTTCTATCAAACCAATAGCTGATCGCCAGCTAAAGGAACAGGAACTTCAAAGATTACACTTGACGAAGAATACAATATTTACAAAGATATTTTAGAAAAGTCACAAAAGAAACAAGCAACTGTAATCCACAGCAAACAACAGCAACAAATCCTGAAGAGGGAGAATTCTAAAGCTCAGAGTTATCACATTATAATATTTAAAAGGTCCACGTTACTACAAAAAGGATCAATCATGCAAAGAAAAAAGAAAATATGACCAATTCACAGGAAAAAAATATGTTAATATAAACTGTTCCCAAAGAAGCACAGACATTAGACTAGAAAAATACTTTAACTGTCTTAAATATGCTAAAAAAAAAAAAACTAGAAGAAATCATGGACAAAGAACAAAAGAAACCAAAGAATGATGTTTAGATAATTAGAGAATATTAACAAATACATAAAAATTATTAAAATTAACCAAATAGGATTTTTTTTACTCTGAAGTATGTGAAATGAGAAATTCACTAGAAGCATTCAACAGCATATTGAGCAGGCTGAAAAAAGATTTGGTAAACTTCAAGATCAGTCAATCCTAATTATTCAGTCTAAGTAGCAGAAAGAAAGAAGAATGAAGATAAATAAGCAGAGCCTAAAACACCTGAGGGATACAATCAAGAAGAATAACATATACATAATAGAAATTCCAGAAAAAGAGGCAAAGAGAAAGAAAAATAAAGAATATCTAAAGAAATATGGTCAAAAAATTTCCAAACTGGATAAAATACATGAACCTACACATCCAAGTATCTCAGCAAATTCCAAGAAGGATATATTCAAGTAGATACACATCGAGACACATTTTAATCAAAATGTTTAAAAATAGCAACAAAGAGAAAATCTTGGAAGCAGCAAGAAAGAAGTCACTCATTATTTACAAGGGATTCTCAATAAGATTATGAAAAATCTGTTATTGGAAACCATGCAAGTCAGAAGGTAATAAAATAACAAAATGCTGAAAGATTAAAAAAAATTGTCAAAAAATTTGAATTCTATATCCAGCAACACTATTTTTCAAAATGAAGATGAATTTAAGACATTCCCAAGTAAAAGCCAAATGAGTTCATTATTAGCACACCTGCTCTACAAGAAATGCTTAAGGGATGTCTTCAGGCTGAAATGAAAGTCACTAAAGTGCAACTTAAAGCCATATAAATAAATAAAAAATATCAGTAAAAATAACACATAGGTAAAAACAAAA
>NW_011888849.1:7684475-7686192 GCF_000151845.1 Pteropus vampyrus | reverse complement strand
CATTAATAATATATAATAATTATAAACAGAGAAGCACCTAAAACAGAGCTCTAAAATATATGAAACAAAATTGACAAAAGAAAGAATAGAGAGTTCTACAGTAGTTGGAAACTTCAATATTCCACTTTCAATAATAAATAGAACAAACAGAAGATCAAGAAGAAAATAGAGTACATGAGCAACACTATAAATAAACTAGATCTAGCAGACATATATAGAACCTTTCACTAACATCAGAGAAATACACATTCTTCACAAGTGTACATGGACTATTCTCCTGGATAGACTACATGTTAGGCCACAAAGGAAGTCCCAATCAATTTAAAAGATTGAAATCATACAAAGTATCTTTTCTAAACACAATGGGATGAAGCTATAAATCAATGAAAGAAGAAAAACTGGAAAATTCACAAATTGTGGAAATTAAATAACTATTAAAATAACTAACAGGTAAAAGAAGAAATCCCTAGGGAAATTATAAAATACTCTGAAATTAATAAAAGCAAACACACGGAAAATCAAAACTTATGGGATGCAGCAAAAGCAATGCCCAGAGAGAAATTTATAAACAACTACACCAAAATTCAGGAGGATCTCAAATCAATATCATCACACTTTAGAAACTAGGGGGAAAAAAAAAAAAGCTGAAAGCTACCAGAAGGAAGGATATAATAAAAATTAGAGCAAAAATAAATGAAATAGAAGATAGAAAAACAACAGAACTTAAACTTGTATTTGAAAAGATCAACAAAATTATCAAATATTTAGCTAGACTGATTAAGAAAAACACAAGACTCAAAATACTAGGATCAGAAATGAACACAGAGAATGTTACTACTGACCTTATAGCAATAAAATCATATGACACTACTATAAACAACTGTACACTAACAAATTAGATAACTTAGAAAATATGGACCAATTCCTAGAAACACACAAACTACCGAAATGACTCAAGAACAAGTTATTTCTTCTTCAGAAGAAGAAAATCTGAGGACACCTATAGCAAGTAAAGTGACTGAATCAGTAACCAAAACCCCCCAAAGAAATGGTGAGGACCAAATAGTTTCATTGATGAATTCTACCAAACATTTAAAAAAGAATTAACACCAATCCTTCCTAAATTCTTCCAAAGAAGCAGAAAAGGAGACAACACTTCCTAACCCATTCTATGAGGCCAGAATTACCTTGATACCAAAACCAGATAAAGATACCACAAAAAAAGGAGTCTACAGTCTAACATCCCTTGTGAATATAGACAGACTAGACAGACTATAACAAACTAAAAGCAAATTAAATCCAACAGCATAGTCAAAAAAATTACACACCATATCCCAGTAATGAAAGAGTAGTTCAACATATGAAAAGCAATGTAATACACTATATAAACAGAATGAAGGAAAAACTACCACATGACTTTTTCAATGGGCAAAGGAAGCATTTGCCTAAATCCAACACTTTTTCATGATAAAAATACTCAACAGGCTAGGAATAGAAGAAAATTGCCTCAATCTAATTAAGAGTATTTATGAAAAAAAAACACAACTTACATAATACTCAATAAAGATTGAATATTTTACTCTTAAGATCCAAAAAAAAGATGAAGATGCTTGCTTTCTCATTTTTACTCAATATTGTGCCAGAAACTCTAGAACAATTTATACATGAAACAAAAGTCATCCAAATAGAAAAGGAAATACTAAAATTATTTATATTA
>NW_011888849.1:7681155-7683025 GCF_000151845.1 Pteropus vampyrus | reverse complement strand
TTATTTATATTAATAGATGACATATTATATAGAGAAAATACTAAAGAATAATTTTTAAAACTCACAAGCTATTAGGGCTAATATATAAATTTAGCAATGTTGCAGGGTATAAGATAAACATGGAAAAATTAATTGCATTTCTATCCGCCAGCAATGAACAATATAAAATTGGTATTAAGAACACAATTCCACTTAAGACAGTATCAAAAGGGAATATATTTAACAAAGGAGGTATAAGTTTGTACACTGAAAACTGTAAAAGATGGCTGAAAGAAATTAAAGAAGACTCAAGTAAATGAAAAGATATCCTGTGTTCACGAATTAGAAGACATTAACATGGCAATATTTCTCAAAGCAATCTATAGATTCAATTCAATCCTATAAAAATTCTAATGGCCTTTTTTTACAGAAACAGAAAAACTAACCCTAAAGTTCATATGGACTTGCAAGGGACCTCAAATAGCCAAAATGATCTTGAATATGAACAAAGTGGGAGCTTCACTTTCTGATTTCAAAACTTGCTACACTGTGGTACAGGCATGAGGCTGTACATACAGACCAATGGTGGAGAATTTAGTTCAGATTTAAACCTATGTATTTATGGACAATTAAATTTTGACAAGAATGCATGACCATTCAATTGGAAAAGAGTAGTGTTTTAACAAATGGTGCCAAAAAAACTGGATATTCACATCCAAATGAAGTTGGACCCTTACCTCACACTCTAGGCAAGCACTAATTCAAAATAGATTAAAGACCTAAATTTCAGAGATCAGAATATAATACACTGAGAAGAAAATGTAGGGGTAAATTTTTATGATATCCAATTTGGCAATAGATTCTTAGATGTGACACTAAAAGTATGAGCAAAAAGAGGGAAAAAATAAATAAACTTGAAATCATCAAGATTAAAAACTTTTGTGCATGAAAGAATACTATCAGGGAAATGGGAAACAACTTACAGAATGGGAGTAAATGTTTGCAAATCATATCTATGATAATATTTTACTTATAGAATATATAAAGAACTGTTACAACTCAATAATACAAACAATCCAATTTAAAAAGACAAAAATCTTAAGTAGATACTTTCCCAAAGAAGATATACAAATGGGCAAGAAGCACATGAAAAGATGTTTGAAATTATTAGTCATTAGGAAAATGCAAATTAAAAATCACAATGAAATGTCACCTTACACACACTAGAAAAGCTAGAATTTTTTAAAAAGCAGAGAGATAAATAACACATGTTGGCCAGGATACAGAGAATTTGAAGCCATCATACATTGCTAGTAAAAATGTAAAATGACGCAGCTGTTTTAGAAGACAGTGAGGTGGTTTTTCAAAAAGTTTAAGACAGAATTACCACATGACCCAGCAACTCCATTCCTCAATATACACCCAAAAGAACTGAAAACAAGTATTCAAACAAATATTTGTTCACAATATTCATAGGAAATAGCCAAAACGACCACTATTCACAGACAAAAGGGAAAAATCACCCAAACGGCCATCAAAGGTAACAAAATAAAATGTGATACATCCATAAAAGGAATATTATTCAGTTATGAAAAGGAATGAAGAACTAATACATTCATGCTACAACATGGATGAACCTCAAAAATATTATTATAAGTAAAAGAAGCCACACCATATAGCAAATGCACTACGTGAAATATCCAGCATAAGTAGACAGAAAGCAGGTTAGTGGTTGTCAGGAGCTGGGGGAAGGGGTGGGAATGGGGAGTGATTGCTCAATGGGTACAGAGTCTCCACAGGGTTTGATGAAAATGCTTTGGAACTAGATAGAAGTGATGGTTGCACAACATAGTGAATGTACTAAATGGATTGCACCATTTAAAATGGTTAA
>NW_011888849.1:7679045-7681105 GCF_000151845.1 Pteropus vampyrus | reverse complement strand
ACATGACCCAGCAACTCCATTCCTCAATATACACCCAAAAGAACTGAAAACAAGTATTCAAACAAATATTTGTTCACAATATTCATAGGAAATAGCCAAAACGACCACTATTCACAGACAAAAGGGAAAAATCACCCAAACGGCCATCAAAGGTAACAAAATAAAATGTGATACATCCATAAAAGGAATATTATTCAGTTATGAAAAGGAATGAAGAACTAATACATTCATGCTACAACATGGATGAACCTCAAAAATATTATTATAAGTAAAAGAAGCCACACCATATAGCAAATGCACTACGTGAAATATCCAGCATAAGTAGACAGAAAGCAGGTTAGTGGTTGTCAGGAGCTGGGGGAAGGGGTGGGAATGGGGAGTGATTGCTCAATGGGTACAGAGTCTCCACAGGGTTTGATGAAAATGCTTTGGAACTAGATAGAAGTGATGGTTGCACAACATAGTGAATGTACTAAATGGATTGCACCATTTAAAATGGTTAATTTTATATGTGAATTAAATTAACAATAAAAATGTTTATGATACAGCATGAGTCTGTATAAAGTATACCTTGGGAGAGGACTGACATATGTAATAAAATTGGCAAACAACATAAGAAAACACATACGATAAAATGTATTAAAACCTTCAAATCTTTGTACAGTTTGGAAAAGAGAAAGACCAACCAGAGCTAGAGTTTATACTGAGTTATATTTTTCAAAAACAAAATAGATATTGATCTTCTATTAGCTCACAATAGGTTATGCTGTGATTAAAAAAATATGTATCTCAGTGGCTTACTATGACAATACTTCTTGCTCACATATCTGTCAGCTGATATTTGACTTCAGGTTGACTCCATGTCATTTTTATTCCATGACTGAAGCTGAAGAGGTAACTTCTACTGCCATCTCTTTCCAAAGGAAAACAGAAATAGTGGAGCCAATTCTAGGCTTTTAAACTTCTGCTCAGGAGTGGCATATAACACCTCCCCTCACATTCTTCTGGCCAAAGCAAGTCATTCAAGCCAGGAATGATGTCAATGGGGTGAGAAGGTTATTCTTCTTCTGGGAGAGGTGCTACAGAACACACATCAATGAGTGAGGATGTATAATCCTATTACAAGGACAGATAACTGGAAATTACCTATAACCCATCATTTTAAAGAATAAACAGTAGAAAGAAGAATTTCCTGCTAATATACACAACAGGCATCTCCAGGTCCAAGAATATGGATTCTTATTTTTCAGTCTGATATTCCCAAATTGTCCTCTAAATATGCTGAATAACTTACTTACCCACCAGAAATGCATGTAAAGAAAGACTTTTCCAATGCTGGCATTATCGAACGTTAAATATTGTCAATCTGACTTAAAAAAATTTTTTTTCATCACTCTTTTTTTTTTGATTGTGAGAAAAGTTGAAAATTTTATGTTTGCTGGGCATTTATTTTTCCTAATCTATGCACTACATGTTTAGATAATTTAAGAATAAAGTTTTTGTATGAACAGAGAACTGAATCAAGCTGTTAAAATTCTTTATTATCTAGTAAAAGCCAGATGTGAGGCTTAGCTAACGTGGCTAAGCCATAGGCTAAGTAAAATAAAAGGTTTCTGGATTCAGGGCTTATGCTTGACACAGCATGTGCTAGTGTTTCTTGTCTCTTTAATTACAATATTTTTAAGTACCATTTTTAAGTACCATTCCAGCAAAGACTTACTTTTCAATAATGTAAAGAATTCACTCTAGGTTTTATAGATTTCTAAATACTAAATGATGGGCTTATAGTAATACTGCTGACCCCTGAGCAAATGTAAAGATCTCCTGGTCTTGTGCTAGTGTAATACATATTTCCTATGTCTCAGAAAATATAAACCATTCTGCAGCATTCTTCCCAACATTCCTCCATATTGTTTCTACTGCTACAACATTTCCAAAATTGGATCTCATGGAATGTCAATGTCAAAAGATGTCACAAAGAAAAAGGGATGGGCAAAGGATGTGGTCAAATAGGTTTGTAAAATACTATACTCTGGATCCTGACCTCAAAGAATGAATGA
>NW_011888849.1:7671627-7678995 GCF_000151845.1 Pteropus vampyrus | reverse complement strand
GTGGCTAAGCCATAGGCTAAGTAAAATAAAAGGTTTCTGGATTCAGGGCTTATGCTTGACACAGCATGTGCTAGTGTTTCTTGTCTCTTTAATTACAATATTTTTAAGTACCATTTTTAAGTACCATTCCAGCAAAGACTTACTTTTCAATAATGTAAAGAATTCACTCTAGGTTTTATAGATTTCTAAATACTAAATGATGGGCTTATAGTAATACTGCTGACCCCTGAGCAAATGTAAAGATCTCCTGGTCTTGTGCTAGTGTAATACATATTTCCTATGTCTCAGAAAATATAAACCATTCTGCAGCATTCTTCCCAACATTCCTCCATATTGTTTCTACTGCTACAACATTTCCAAAATTGGATCTCATGGAATGTCAATGTCAAAAGATGTCACAAAGAAAAAGGGATGGGCAAAGGATGTGGTCAAATAGGTTTGTAAAATACTATACTCTGGATCCTGACCTCAAAGAATGAATGACTTGCTAGCTGTGTAAACTTGGCAAGTTACGGAACCTCCCTCCGACCCTGGTTAATAATTCACCTCACAGAGTTGTTGTGAGTCTTAAACAAGTTAATGCAGGCAAAGCCTTTACAATAGTGCCTGAGGCACAGTGGCATTCAATAAATTTCAGTTTTTATTTTCATGGTTGTTAAATTCATATTTAAAGTCTCTAAAAACTGCATTATATAAATCTGTTTGACACTATCCAGTCAGTTTTCTTAAAATAATTTTGATACCGGAACAATTGTTTCTTCACTCACTATCCTGCACTTTCAGAAATCCTATACCATTTACCTCTTTTTGCTTAATGCCAGAATCAGAAAATAAGACAGAAATAGGAATGAGGTGGGAGAATAACCAAGCTTCAGGCTGGTAAGGGAATCATGTTGTTCTGTTATTTCAAGTTCTCCCTTAAGCATCAGCCTGGAAAACTGCTGTGACTCTTGTACTAGATCTCACCATAAACACTTGATTTAACCTGTCCAAATGCAATGTCAAACATTCTCATTGCCTCTGTCTGCTTTGAGGTAGTATAAGGAAAAAAATGAAACACTCTATTTCTTATATTCTATGTTCTTCTTATTATACCCAGAGATATTTTTATTTTCTGTGCACACTTTTGAATAAGAAATAAACCTGCTGAAAGATTTCAAGGGGATGAAGTCAATGCTTTCTCTTGTTATCCTCTCCATGATAAATAAGGCAAAGATTTCTATTTTCCAAGAGTAAAGTCCAACTTTCCTATATGTAGAATCAAGGGTAGGCTGAAATCTACTATGTATTTATTTGATATTAATAAACTACTTTGTGGGAATTCTTGAGTAAGATACAGAATAGCCCTCCCTAGTGCTATAGCTGAGATGATTTACCAGTGTTAGCTGAATAAAGATCTAACAAGGTCTGTCCTTAGTAAGAAGAAGAGCACCCCAGAAACTCCTCAGATGAGCAAGCAGCCTATGAACGTCTAATGCTTTCTGTATCATAAAGCTAACCTCATTTCTAAGAGTTTCTCCACTTTTCACCAAAAACAGAAAGTATTAAATACTTAGCACTTTGAGACAATTATGTTACCCAGAGTAGATAAACAGAAAAACTGCATTTGGTATTTAATCAGAAAACACATGAAATGCAAATTAATTTAATAAAGGATTTTAATCTATCCACACTATAAAAATATCTAGCAAGTGAATTTTTTTTTAATCTGAATATTTAATAGTAAGTCAAGATTCGAGTCACATTAAGCAGTGAAGTCCAGAAAACTATCTGCTTAACAGCTTTCAATATTCTTCAAAGGTAAAGATGCCCTGTTATAACACTGATGATCATCTACTTCAAAAATATGAATTAGAGTAGTAGTAATTTGAAAATGGACAATGCATACAACTCTGACAGTTAAGAAAACACACCTGCTTCAGTTTTTTAATGAAAAAGACCACAGGCCTGTTTAACCTACAGGCCACACACATCCTGTCATTTCTGCTTCATTCACACTGAGAATCTTTTTTCGCTTCCCCCTGCTGACGCTATTGCCTGAGTTCAGGAACTACTCAGGGCTCATTTTGCTCATGGTAGCAGCCTCCTAACTAGTATCTGTTCTTCAGCCTGTTCTCCCCACCAGCAATTCAGCCCAGCTTACTCATGACTCCCAGAACAAGCTTTCTAAAATCCAACTACATAAAAACCCTCATTGTCTCTCTATTACTTTCCGGGTAAAATTCATACTGCTTATTTTCCATGCAAGGTGTTTTGCGACCACTCGCCCCCTTTTTACCTCCCAGCCTCATCACGCAGCACTTTTCTCTAGCATTCTCCTTTTCCCTGGCTCTTTGCTTCCCCTGGAATGTTCTCTCTCTCCTACTTCTTCCTACAGCTAATTTCTACTTACCTTCCCGGATTCAGCTCAGATCACCTCCTTCAGAATGACCATCTCATATACACACTCATACATGCAATCATTCCAGATTGGGTGCCCTTTCTCTGAGGGCCCTTAGTGCCAAATACCAATATGAATCTTGGTAGTTATTGTACATTGCAATCGTCTTACCCCCTCTCCCTTTCCTGAATCCTTGACTTCCACCTCTCTCCTTCCCTCCCTATTAGATTATCAGCTTCTACAGATTGGAGACTAAATCTTTTAAATCCTATCTTCTGGCACAGATATAGACGGTAATGGTTTCCTATGTAAAGTCATGAATTTCATTCTGAATACTGATTCAGTCAGTATTTCTTTATCACTTTTGTAACCAATATAATGCATAGTATTAAAAAATAACAAAAGAAAAATAATCAAATAATATACAAAAGGCAAGAAATAAACTAGCCTTTGAATGAATAAACCTTTCTTCCATTAACACCATTCAGTTAAGGAGCCCTCCAAATACTGTAATAGACAATGTTCCTGTGTGCTACAAACCAAAATACCACAAACTGTAACATAGACCTTGCCTCTCTTCTAGCCAACCCAGAGTAAATCTGGGCTGCCTCAGCATTGCACTAGTGGTAGCTGTGGTCGTTACATTAGAAAGACTATGTGTTTCTTTCACTAAGACATGTCATGAAGCCGCAAAAGAAACTGTTGAGAAATCAAGGCTTGATGAGCTTCTGATATTTCTAATGTCACACTGTTGGGAACTCCGTCAGAGATGACCCTCCTATAGGTCCAAACTGCCATCTGCACTCTAGATCTTGTCTCACAGCTCTGTGACTTCACTTTATTTACTTTGTGGCAGTGACCATAATACTGAAATTTCAGTACTATGGCCTCATTAAAAGAGAACTATAAAAATACATTCTTATGGTACTAGCATTAATGTCTATCAGAGAAGAGAGGTAACATATAGCTCGTCAAAAAAATCAGCAATTAATTTAAAATAATAAAATGTTTATTAAAATTTGTAAAATGGATGAGCAAAAAGAAAAAATGATAATGACCATCATAACAAAGAAAAGATGCAGGAAAAGGAAACGGGATATACTCCCAGGTGTTGGTGGAGAAGAATGTTGATGCTTACTAAAAGAGAAACTCCTTTGAGAATGATGACTTTTTCTTTATGACTCTTTTAACCCAAATCTTCAGAAAATTCTTGGCATATAGTCGGCACTCAAAAAGATATTTAATGATTAAATCAATGAATGAACAAATGAGAATATGATTTTATTGAGTAACTAAAATGTAGACTGGCTAATAAAAGAGAGATAGCCTACATTTTTATGGAAGATATTAAATTTTGCTAAGGAGAAACAATAGGTTTGACAGAGACCTCAAAGTGACCCCTTTTGTAAAATGGTCACCTAAGACTACTTGTTATCAGAACTATTTCAAAAGAGTTTCATTCATGATGAGTTAAATTTTCTCCACTTCTCTGGAATTGCTTTTTACCTGGAAGCAAAAAAGAGACTCTTCGGAAATCTTAACCATATGCTTTTCCAGAGCTGAGCTGAGATCGGAGCAGAATCAGGGCCTTCCTTGTACCAACAATTGGGGGAGCCCCAAAATCATGCTCCCCAACATCCAGCCACTAGATCAAGTGGGAAGGGAATGGCCATTAAGAAAGCTGAGTTCTGCTTTCCCATGCCCCATAGGCCCTCAGAACACTGCAAAGTCTTCAATTACCAGTTTGGACATAAGGGAAACAACACTTCTGAAACACAAGGTCTTGGAGTCAAACTATCTTAAATTGGTACCTAAATAGATACCAGGCCAACTAAATGTGCTCAATCTCAGTACTTACACAGATATAATGTAGGAAACTGCTAACATCTACCTCATCGTTCTATTATAGGGTTTATGTAAGTAGTGGGAATTCTTTAGAACTGCAATACTAGGACAAAATAAGTGCCCATTAACCCATTGCTAATGTTGTTATTTAAATGATCTCAAACTTCTTGTGGAATAAAGTGACAAAGAAAAGATACAACCACCTTTATTTTCTACTGCTGCATTACAAATTACTCTGTGTGTGTGTCTATATCCAAATCTCCCCTTTTCATAAGACATCAATCATATTCACTTTGGTATAACCTCATCTCAACCAATCACACCAGTAAAACCCCTACTTCCGAATAAGGTCACATTTCCCATTAATTAGAATTTATAATATTTTGCCATGTAAATATGGCTTCCTGTTCAGACGCTGCTGTAGGCAGCGTGTTACCTATCCGTAAAAAAGGAAATGTAATACTTAGTATAATAATAATCACTACCATTTATAAAGTACTAGCTGTGTACCAGGAACAGAGCTGAGCACTTTACAGGCATTATTTCACAGCTCACATTGTAGCCCTGTGATCTAGGCTTTATTACATCTCCATTTTACAGAGGCTTAAGTGACTTGCCCAAAGTCACACTGCTAGCAAGTGAAAAAGCTAGAACTCAAAGACAGACTTTTTGACTCAAGCCCAAAAGATTAACCACCACCTTGCTGTCAGGCAGTGTGCTACAGAGAATCACAGATCCATGGGTGGGTGTCAGCCTTTCTGACTGTAAACGCCCTCTGTGTCTATACAATACCCTGCTATGTAGTTCATATTCGCTAAGTATGAAATGGATAGATTATGTTATCTAAAAATGTATTCTTCCAAATTGGTATATACTTTGCATTATAATCTTGTTGCATTATTAATTTCCTTATCTTTTTTTTATAGTTAATTCAACAATGTATTGAAGGGAGAAGTGTGAACATAACTAAAAATTCCAATTCCTTGAATGCCTATGCACTGTTAGGAAGGCTGGAGGGAGCCTCTAAGCCTGGGATTTACTATTTGTACCAATTTTGCTGCAAGTTTAGATTGTTTCCTTTGGATGGAAATTTAAAAGCCATGTAGTCCAACAACCCAGGAGGCAGGCCAACGACTGTTATTTTGAAGAAAAAAGCTTCTGAGATGGAAAGCTCAGCTGCCAGTTTGTCCACTCAGCTGTTCAAACTGAATTGAGATTTGCTTATACAACAGGCATCATTTCAGGCCATAATGGTCTCCAGTATCTTACCTATGAAAATAATGATGTACCTCAATTTATAACATTATCTTTCTTCTTATCTTGATGGTAAAAGTGTATTTTCTATTACATCCTATTTCAAAGCCTGTCGTAAACTTGGTTTGAAGCTTCTACTCACAACATTCCCAAATGCCTTTCAGTTACCATTCTTTAATAAAATCCACTTTTTCCTCCCTCTTGATGATTAACTGCTTTCGGCACCAGAAATACTAAATAATTAGGAACTTCCTGAATTCTCTCAGCTACACATGTTCTGAGTGGAAAGACTAGGATCTGGCCTTGATTCAGGGTGACATGTGACTTTAAGAAAGGCAGTGCCAATGTGGAGAATTCAATGGCAGAAACACAGTCCTTGGCTTCCTCTACACTCACTTGGCAAAGTACAAAAGTATAAATGTACCACATCAAAGAATGTCAGTTTCAAAAAAAAAAAAAAGATTTACTTCAAGATAACAGTCTATTTAAGATGGCCCTGAAGCAAGTAAGGAAAATCAAAAATGCTTTTTCATGTATCTTTAAGAAGCATTTTATTCCCTTAGGATAGATGGTTAGCAATGAGTGAAATTAATGACCATTAATAGCCATGATACAGAAATGGACAGGAGTATGCCCACAAATAATGATAATTTCTTTATTAAACTAGGTACAATTGCATATTAATTGCCAAATGACTAGAGTGACAGTGAAATAAGAATTAATTGAAGAACCACACTAAATCTCCTTCCCTGAAATCCCCCTCACTTCAATCAATCCTCACAGAAAAAAAGCATCTTCTTCCCTCATCACCTGTCAAGTTTGCCATTCTCCTCAGAACAGTCTATATAACAGACTGTAGGTTAAGGCTGACTCCTCCAACTTAGCCAGGATCTCCGTCTCCCAGGTTTGTGTCTGCAGCATTTACTACCACCCAAGCACTGGAAATCCAGCAAAAAAAAAAAAAAATGTCCAATTTAAAAAATGAACTAAAAGTTCTAAAGAAATGTTTGTTCATCAATGTGATTACTTGAAGGTGTTACTATAGGAGTTACTATTGAGCTTGGTGTTGACTTGGGATTGGCAGAGTTCAGATTGATATAAAAGTCCTTACCTATGTCTGATGCAAAATTTTTTATCCTTTAAATATAAATAGGCTCCTGATAACTGCAGAATGGGGAGGGCTACACGAGCCTGTTTACTTCCTGCTCACATGAGTGGGCTCCAGTATTAACCAAAAACGCCCTATCTGAGGAGGAGGAGGTTGCTCTGCTCTGTGCCCTCACCACTGCTATCCATTCTCCAGCAGCCCCAGCACTAGATGATCTCCTTAGAGGTCATCTCAGCTCATCTCCTCTTTGATTTTTTAAGAGCAAGCTCTGTGGCTTACCTTAGAACAGCCCTCCATTTTCTCAATCAGACAGAACGTTGACTTGACCTGTAATGATATTGATTGTGATCTACACAGAGTAAGTTCTTCATTAAAATTTGATATTTTGAATTGAGCACCAAATGATTGCTCCCAGGTTCCACCTAAAAAGTTAAATATATCAAGAAGACACAAAAACTTAAAAAAAAAACAAAACAGAAACGCCAAGATCTCTTGAATATTTGATAAAAACCAATTGAACACTTAATTCATTTTATAAAATTTTTAATTTAAAAAAGCCAGTGAAGTTACACGACTTGCCTAATATTAAACATGTAGATATTAGCAAACCTACCAAAGACTTTCTATCTCTAAGTATCTGTAATTAATAAATGAGTACTATTAGACAGTGTACTAGGTGGTAAAGTAATAATAGACCATTTCCCACTTCTAACCCAGTCCTAGCATGATAATTCTTCATTAAACTGTGATTGTAATAGAAAGGGCTTTAATAAAGACAAGA
>NW_011888849.1:7660375-7670047 GCF_000151845.1 Pteropus vampyrus | reverse complement strand
TGAACCAAAATCTAATGAAATACCTATAAATTATGTTGTTCTCCCAAATCCCAATGAATCCTGAAATTTCCTTCACCTTCCTGAAAATGTTTATTCCTCTTTTATCCATCACCCCAAGACACAATTCAGTCAGCAGGGAAAACTTGAACACAGAAAATACTTACATATTATAAGAAACAAATGTGACTTTGTTTCACATACAACTTTTTTTGGTGCTATCACCCACATGAGTAAACTGGCCAAAAAAAAAAAAAAAAAATCACTTGGCAAGAGATTTTTCAGCCCTAAGATGTTCCACATGTTAATTAAGGGCTCTGTTAGGGGCCTGGCCTTCAATGATGGGATGCTTATTAAACCCCTTCGGTTTCTACCACAGTCTGTGACAGGATTTGATAAAAATCTTATTTCAATATTAATAAGAAATTATTTTAGCTCAGAACTTTGATGTTGCATGTGCACTGTGGATATGAGATTCTAACTTAATACATAATTAATAGGTTGCCCCCCTCACCTGCCCCCCAAAATAGATTAAACTTTTAAAAAAAATTTTCTTAATAAAACTTTCTATCTTGGCTTTAAGCAGATTTAACTCATTTTCTTATAACAAAGTAAATTTTCTTTTTTGCATATGATTTAGGTAAATATAGAACTATTAGGATCTAAGCTGGATGACCTGGAGGGTTAGATGATCAGTTATAATAAAAGCACCAAAAGTTGTTAAAGCCAGAAAATAAGAAAATAAACATCAGCAAGCACACAAAAACTTCATTATTAAGTAATAAAAGTATAGGCATGGCATTTCTCCAGACTTCTGAGAATCATCGACATCAGAATCACCTGTGCTTATTTTTTTTCAACTATAGCTACCTGGGCCCCACCCTCCATGTCTTACATCTCTGTCTTGGTAGTCTACATTTTAATAATTTCTCCCCAAATTAAGAACCACTGTTTTGGACAACCACTATTACAAAGGGGCACAGAGCATTATTTCCCTATCTACCCAAGTATATTCAATCTTAATTGCCAATAAATGATTTTGCCCTTGAAGGGGGAAAAAAAAACTATTTTATCCAATCACTTTACAATATATTCATGTTCAAAATGAGTCAATATTCTAAGAAAGAAATTTTAATACTTTCCATAATTTCTAGTGCATCGCTTTGTTCATTTCTTTATTTAGCAGTGTAAAACAATGAAAGAAGGGAAACTACCTTTATTTACTTTTTTACCTATATCAAACTTAAGGGCTCCTAGAGGAACAGATGACTACCATACAAGAATATGTTTTATAACATAAGCCAAAAGCTCAGAGAGATGAAATAAGTGTTCCAATTAGTCTGGCCAAAAATACAGATAGATGAAATAAGTGTTCCAAGTAATCTGGAGTTCTTGAAACCACTTTTCCTAATACTTAATATGATAACGGCTTATTATGATGGAATATGGAGAAATCAGTGGTGGAATAAGTGGAGAGGTACCAGGACACTATCTCCCCTTTGGAATACTAAAGACCTCAAATTTAACTCCAGCAGTAAATGGCATGCTCTACCAATGTGTCCCCAGTACATATTTGTTCTGCAAGGTATCAAATTTGAAATATACACCCTGAAAGGGAAGATCTTAAATGAAATATTGTGCTTCAAGAGGTTGATTTTGGTTCTCAGTAGACTATTACACACATATTCTTGGTCTAGAAAAACTTACTTGCATTTAGTTGTATAAATAGAAAATCTCTGCAAATGAATATTTACAAAATAATTATAGAATAATTACAGTAAAGTTAAGAACTAATTTAATAAATATGGTAGCATCGGCACCAGGGTTTTTTTTTTCCCCCCTTATTGAGAAGATAGTTAAAAATAATTTTGCATTTATGCCAACAGGTAATGAAATAAAAATGTTACATTAATGTTATAATGTGATTTTTTATAAGCGGACAGTCAGAGTAATATACTATAAAATAAGTTCCTCATCAACTTCAGCCCCTAAATAACAAGTTACTACTTCTGTTCACCAAACACACATAAGTACATCTGGAAAAGTTAGATTATCTTGTAAAAATTTATGTCATTAAATTGATCCAATAAAGTAAATACTAAAGCATAACTCTTCTTTAGTCAAACACGATTTTAAGTTGGTATTTTACTCATTTAGAAAGGAACACACAACAAGGAGCTGCTGATTTAAATAAATTATACTTGATATTAATACAACTGCAAATTGTTGTGACTTATCACTCTTGGAAAGCTTTCATGAAAAGGAAATCTTTATGTGGAAAATTTGCTTCTCTCAGAGGCTCTTTTTTTTTTTTTTTTTTTTTGTGGGAATTGAGGGATGAGTTAAGAATGGAAGGAGACCACAAAGAAGAAAGTTTATCATTATGACATTGTCTGCCAAAGTTCCCTCATAGTGAAAAAAGTTGTCCTTTGAGAAATATGGCAAGCAGATCAAACAGCAAAAATCCAGAATTCAAAATCAGTAAGGGTGCCTCTGCATGAATGCAGCTATCTAATAGATTGCGCTTTCTTTGTGATTGAAAAAAAAAAGAATGAAAAATAAATTTCCATATTTTAGCTATCGTAAATAATGTTAAAATAAATTTTAGAGTGCATATATCTCTTCAAGATCTTGTTTTCATTTCCTTTGGGCATATCCCCAGAAAGGAATTACTAAATAATATAATAGTTCTATTTTTAATTTTTTGAAGAACCTCCATATTGGACGTTCTCATGGTGGCTGAACCAATTTATACCCCCCACCAACAGTGTACAAGGGTTCCCTTTTCACTACCAACACTTACCTCTAGTCTTTTTGATTATAGCCCTTCTAATAGATCTGAGGTGATATCTCATCGTGGTTTTATTTGCATTTCCCTGATGATTAGAGATGTTAATGTACCTGTTGGCCATTTGGATGTCTTTAGGAAAATGTCTACTCAGATCCTCTGTGCATTTATAATTGAATTACTATTTTGGTATTGTTATTATTATTGAGTTTTAAATGTTCTTAATATAATTTGGATATTAATCCTTTATTGGATATATGGTTCACAAAAATTTTCTTCCATTCCGCTGGTTGCCTTTTCATTGTGGATTGTTTCTTTTGCTGTGCAGAAGCTTTTAAGTGGGATGTGGCCCCACTTGTTGATTTTTGTTTATGCTTTTGATGTCATATCCAAAAAATAAAAATAAAATAAATCACTGCCAGGTAAAACTGTCATTATTTGCGGATGATATAATTTTATATAGACAAAATCCCAAAGACTCAACCAAAAAACTATTAAAACTTATCAATGATTTAAGTAAAGCTATAGGACATAAAATAAACATAGAGAAAGCAGTTGCATTTGTATATACTATTCCATTCACAATAGCATCAAAAACAATAAAATGCTCAGCAATAAATTTAACCAAGGAAATAAAAGATCTGTACAATAAAAGCCACAAGACTTTGTTTAAAGAAATCACAGAAGACACAACCAATGGAAAGATACTCCACATTCATAGATCAGAATTAATATTGTTAAAGTGTCCATAATACCCAAATCCATCTCTAGATTCAGTGGAATCTCTGAATTGAGTCCAAAGGCATTCTTCATAGAAATATAAAAAACAATCCAAAAATTGTATGGAACCACAAAAAAATCATGAATAGCCAAAGCAATCCTGAGAAAAAAGAATAAAGCCTGAGGCATCACATTTTCAGATTTCAAAATATATTAGAAAGCTACAGGAATTAAAAGAGTATAATACTGGCATAAATAGACACATAGAATAGAATAGAACAGAGCCCAGAATTAAACCCCTTGCAGCCAACTAATATTCAACAAGAAAGCCAAGAACACTCAATAGAGAAATGGTAGTCTCTTCAATAAACGATGTTGGGAAAACTGAAAAAACATGTGCAGAAAAATGAAATTGGACCCCATCTTGAACACATTCACAAAAATTAACTTGAAATGGACCAAATATTAAAATATAAGACTTGATACTATAAAACTCCTAGAAGAAAATGTAGGAATGAAGCTAGATTCAACATCCAGAAATAAATACTTTCCATTTAAAAATAAATAAACAAAGCAAGTCATTTAATGGAGAACAGAGCTACAGAAATTAAATAGTTCCATTTTTAAAATGCAGAGAAGTTAAAGAATAACCAAAGTTCAATAACTTTATCCCCACTCAATCATTTCAGGATCTACACTGTGATATGTAAACAACCAAGTGGTTTAACACAGAAATATTTACCCTGTGAATAGTATAAAAGATTATTCTATTAAGCAATCCTACACATATGGTGGAGAAATAAAGATTTGTTTCTCTACCATTTGTTTATCCCATCTCTTCACTATTACAATTGCTTTAAAAATTTAACAGAGTAAATGTTTATCTTCTGAAATTTGGCTAAAATTTTAAGTATAATTTAAACCTCTTTTTAAAAGCAGTAGAGGAAAACATCTAGCTATCTGTTTATTATAAGTTCTAAATGGCCTATTAAATAATCATATGAATAAGCACAGTTAACTAAATAAAATTATTCTCGGTCTTTTATACTGTACTATTCTGTAATTATTTTTTTCATGGTAATCTTTTTTTGAATCATACTCAAATAGATTCTTAAGATGAAACTCAGTAAGAGGAAAAGCTACAGAAGAAAGAATGCGACCAAGTCTAAAAATACCCCGTAATTCACTGTCCTTTCTCTTCCCCAATTCCACCACTTTGTTTTTAGGATTGCCACTTCTAAGAGCTGAGGCAAGCGCGTGGAGTGTGGTCACGCTTAGAAATGCTGTGTCGGGAAAGAGACTTAATTCACTCAGCCTTGTAGGAAACCTTCAGTTACACAGTTATGTGGCTTAATATTGATCATTTGCACCTGGCGGAGGTAGGCATCTAGACACTCTCCAGAACAGTCAGAAGGGATCAGAGGCATAAAAAGATCCCATGAGCATGGAAGGAGTTTCTTGCACCCACCATTAATGAAACTCTATATGGGTCCACAACCCATCATCTATAACTCTAAAATTTGAAAAGTTCTGAAAAACAAAACATTTTTTTTTCAAATTTCACTTGACAGCAAAATGTGACCTGACTAAGGTCTTTATCCTGCTTAGTGTGAATATTCTTAAATTTCCCTGAAGAAATATTAATAAGATTGATTATGGGATATTATTCTAGATCTAGATGGCAAAGCTACATAATATAATATTGTGTAGGCATCATGACCCCGCTCTAAAATTGGAATAATTTCTGAAAAGTATCAAATTCTGAAATATTTCTGACTCCAAGAGTTCCAAGTAAAAAATTGTGAACCTATATCTTTACTTGGATCTGTAGTTGTCTTTCTATCAACCAAATCATCCTGAAGCTTACTTTCGTAAGAAGGGAGTAGGTGGGTAATTAAAAAATAACATTTACAATAATTTCAGATTGTGACAGTGCCGTGAAAGAAAATGCTGAGGGATCCTGTAGATGGGGTGATCAGAGAAGGCCTCTCCAAAATAACATTTAATGTGACACCTGAAATGAGAAGTCATACTTTTCTCTCAATAAACAGACATGAACATCCCAAGCAGAAAGGATGACAGCAAGTTAGGTCCAATGGTGAGAACAATTTTGACATGTGCAATCATGAAGACCGTGGAGCACAGTGAGCAGGGTTGAGGTGGGTAAGAAATGAGTCCAAGAAGATAAGCAGGGACATAGTCCAGGGTAAAGAAGTTGCTAGGTGCATTGAAAAAATAATGGAGTTACTTAAATGAGGAGAAGAACATGGCTAGATGTATAATTTTAATAGATGACTTTGGGATATTAAAAGACATGGCATAAATTTAAATGCATATTACTAAGTGAAAGAAGCCAATCTGAAAAAGCTATATACTGTATGATTCCAACTATGTGATATTCTACACAAGGCAAAACTGAGGAGACAAGTAAAAGATCTGTGGTTGCCAGGAGTTAGCAGGGGAGGAAGGGTGAATAAGTGGAGCACAGGGAATTTTTAGAGCAATGAAAATGTTCTGTTCAATACATTTATGGTGGCTATATGTCATTATACATTTGTCCAAACCCATAGAATATACCATACCAAGAATGAATCCTAAAGTAAACTATGGACTTTGGACGATAATGTGTTAATGTAATTTTATCAACTGGAACAAATGCACTACTCTCTTGAGGAATGTTAAAATTCCTACGTATGTGTAGGGGCTGGGGATATATGGGAAATCTCAACATTGGTATGAACCTAAGACTTTTCTTTAAAAGTGAAGTCTTAAAAAAAAAAAAAGATAACTTTGATCTGTAATAAATAGGCTATAAGGGAGCAAAAGAAGACCAGCTTGGCGGTCTTTTAAGCAGAACAGGAAAGAAGGGATGATGAACTATACTAGGGCAGTAGGTAAGAACGCAAGTTAACATTTGAGAGGGTTAATCAGCAAAACTTCTTAATGGATTATATGGCAGTGAAAGCCGTGAGGGACAGAGATAAGTGTAGGAATGCTTAGGATGGAATCATAAATTCTACTTTAGCTATTACAAGTTAGATATGCTTTGATCAAAACAGAGATGTCAGTAGGCATTTGAACACAAAAATCTGGAGTCCAAAGAGATCAGGAAGGGAAGATAAATTTGGGAGTCACAAGCTGATGGGTGGTAGTTAAAGCCATGATAATGTAGGGAACTTACAAGATGACTCAGGGAAAGAGTGTAAACAGAGAAATGAGGTTGCCTAGGATCAAGACCCAGAGGACTTTAAACTTTAGAAGTCAAACAAAGGTTAATGAGAAAGAGAAGCCAATAAGAAGGAAAATAGCACTGTTGTGGAAACAATGAGATAAAAGTATTTATTGCACAAAGGTCAATGCTGTCTTGTGCTTTATCCAATAAGAATAGGACAATGAAGTGTCTAAACATTTTAACAACCTTTACTATCATTTCAGGTGTGCTGGCATGTCCATGAAAGGAGGAAATGCAATTAATTCTACCACAATTATAAGCTAATTTAAGTTCAGCTGGTAAGCAGCACAGAGTTCAAAGCAAAATCCTGACACTTGTTCCTTCTCCTCCCAGTGTCCTCCACATAACAAACCCCACACTCCTCTCAGCCTCAGCTTGAACAGCCTCTGAGAAGCCCATCCTAACCAGCCAGAGGCCAGCAGGTCCTTTGTCATATGAGACTGTACTTCTCCTTTCTGTCATCGCGTTTCATTTATTCGTTCAGTTAGCTGCAATTTCCTTCTAGGGTTTAATTCGGTGCCAGGAATAGGGAGGGCTGTATCCCTGCATCCACTATCTCCATACTAGAAACATGACAAATGTTCGAGAAATGTCTATAGAAACAATATCATTCTTTTAATGTGTGAAAACTTTGCTGTGACTGACAGCAAGTGGAATTTGCTGTAAAATCAGACTAAAATAATTTCATAATTATTGAATGGTTTTATGCAAAAAAACACTACATTTAGATTAAAAATAATCCCTTTTCCTAAATTATATGTAATATGATTTGAAAATTGCAAACTAAGGCCTCCTACCTATTTACTTGTCTTGTCACAGGGCTAAAAATTCCCCTAATATTAACTTATTTTGTTTTAAAATCCTTCGACTGTACAACTATTCCTTGAGAGGATTCATATTTAATCACTATCAACCATGCTCACTTTAGTTGAAATTAGAATAATCAGCATCCAGCAGTCATGAGAGAACATGACCCAGAACTGGTAAGTTTTGGAGCCAAGAGTACGTGTTCTGGCTACCATGACCCTCTCCCTCTTACAGCCATGGCTCTAGAGTCCTGGGAATAAAATAAAACATAAAAAAAGCAAAGGTCATTTTTCTTCCCTTTCCATAGGAGTCAAGCACTGTTTCAGAGACAGAAAAACTGGCTTAAAAAATAGTAAGCTCCAAAATTGACAACTTCCCCTACCCCACTATGGACACACAGCTAATAAGCATCCCGGTCAGGATTCCAAACAAGGACTATCTGGCACGAAAGTGCAAGCTCTTTTCACTGCTCCTTGCTTTCTCCAATCCCTAAGAATCTATTCAGATGACTACCCACTGAGGGAGTATTCCTCCTTTCCTCCTAATTTACACCCCAGCCCAGTAACTTAATATTTGTACATTAAAAGGCTCATATGAAAGATAACTAAAGGACAAATTAATGGTATTTACATATTCAAACCAAGGACCCAGGTCTGCACTGCCAAAGACCTCACTGTTAACACTGTTTCTGGCCTAGTCAGAAATTCACATAAATTCAATGCCTACTATGTGTTAGAAGCTCAGTTCTTACAGATATACTACTGCATTTATCTTCCACAGCAACCCAGAGAAGGTATGTTAATTCTCTATGCTTCTTAGGTTAGGAGACTGCAGTTCAAATAGAAAAAAATGATTTAGATAAGGTTGAACAGCTGAGAGGTAACTAACAGATTTGCTTCCATGTAAGCAAAGCAATTAGCAATTATTCCCAGGCACAGGCTCTCTGGCTCCGAATCAAAATTCAACAATTTTTAAAATGTTTTGGACTTCAAACGGTTAATGTTTTTCCAGGACAATCTAAGTAAATTATTAAAGAAGTTCATTAAATGGTCCCCTGGTCCACTCTCAGTCAGCATTAGCAAGTTCCAGCATCAATGTTTCCTTAAGCATCAAAATGGCCCAGAACCAATGGTGACACAACATACTTCCTTCTCCCAATTGTGCCAACAGGGCACAAATATACTCTGGATGCAAGGCAAAACATTCAGTCTGAACCCAGAGGGTTTTGGCTTATGTGATGCCAAATAGCTAGTGTGATTTTCTCTTTCCGCACATATCAACCCCCAATGGAATTGTCTAGCTTTCGTGACCTCAAATAAATGAGTCCTCATGCACTCGGACATTCACTTTAGGTGCAAACAACTCTGTGGACCATAAAACACATTGCCAGCCCTCTGTGAAATAGATGATATGCTACCAAATGTCAAAAAAAAAATTATGAAATTACCTTCCCCTCATAAGTATCTCATCTAATAAGCCATATTACTCCTTCTAAAGTCCTTTTTGGTCTGTACATGCTTCTAGGTGAATATCCTCTTTGCACAAAAATGAGAGTTTCCCAGAGACAGCAGGGAAGGGGGTTGGGTTCTAGACAAATGAGCCTTTCAATGACTTCAAGCCAGTGACAGCAGAATTGGTATATTCCTGATCAATTTAACCCGAATTTATACAATTTTTCAACTTTTCTATTTTTATGAGGTCTTTATTAAAATTTTAGCTCTTTCATTTGCATCACCTAAGATAGGCATTTCTTTTATGACTACATCTTAGCATTTCTCATAAGAATCATATTTCATGTCTAATAAGAATCCAATGACATAGGCACCGCAAATAGACAGAAACTGAGTACCGACTAGCTTCCCCCAGATTCTCTCAGCTTGTGGGTGATAGAACCAGAATGAAACCTTCCACTACCAAATCCTCTGCAATTCCCAGAAGCACTCAGCCCAAAGACTCCCAGACACAATAGGTTCTCACATAGAGAGATAAGAAAGAGAGGACTAAATTCAGAAGGGCTCACTTGGCTCCTCTCTGATTGTATCAGCTTGGGCGACTCACTGAGCATCCCCACACCCCAGACTCTAAAACTGAAGATGAGAATGGCCAGGACCTTCCCCTGGATCACTGC
>NW_011888849.1:7655930-7659670 GCF_000151845.1 Pteropus vampyrus | reverse complement strand
ATTAGAAATTCAGATCCTGAATTTGTGAACATTTGCTTTGAATTGAGGCCAAAATTTATTGTCCAACTGTCTAAAAAATAGTTTATCAAGCAAATTTTAAAGGAAAAGAAATCATTTTGGAGAAAATTCTTTTTAAGTATTATAGCAGCAACTGAGGTCAAATACACCATCTATGGGAAACCAGTGAGTCCTGACACTGAAGTACAACCTGTAGGACCTCTGTTTGGTCACAGCGCATAGTTAATAGATTACAATTTTATATTTACGCTAAGGTGATGAAACAATATGTAATTTTTCTTCCTGTTTCTCTAATTCAGACTTGATTTAGAGAACCTACAGGTATACAGAAATTTCCTACTACCGCCTCTCCATCTTGCTTACCTTGTCCTTTCTGAAAACTCTTCAGGATTCTAAATAATTTTACTCCATTGCCTTAGGCAAGAGATAAGGAGACTTAGCCCTAGAAAGAAAAAGTCTCCCTTCTCTCTGGAGGTGAAATGGAAACTATTCATAAGATATACTGAGCTGCCCAAGATGACTCCAACTCAAGGAGATTTTTCTTTTCTTTAAATTCCATGTAGACTCACAGTCAGGGCCAGCCAATTAATTTTCAATGATTTTGTTCATCGACACAATTTTATAAACACAACT
Organism: Pteropus vampyrus; assembly: GCF_000151845.1. Taxonomy (NCBI): domain Eukaryota; kingdom Metazoa; phylum Chordata; class Mammalia; order Chiroptera; family Pteropodidae; genus Pteropus; species Pteropus vampyrus. Next base: position 7,659,019 of record NW_011888849.1, on the reverse strand, counting down.
AAGTTGTAGGCACCTTTGAACAAGGGCTAAATCTAATATTTCATTCTTACCTCCCAAAGCATAGAACCTAGCAAAAGTCCAGTAAATATCTATAATTAATTCCTATCAATCAATATGAATTAAGGATAGCTTATTATATTTACCTTCTTTGATATTTCCCACATTTCCCATAACTGCATTTGGCCCACAAAGAGAAGAACAAGTACTGGCACATAAATTACTAAAATGCAGAAAAGATTCTTTAAAAAAATAAATACAAACTGCTTTATGCACAGTTGGTAACCTGAACATTAATGCAAATATGCTGGCATACATTTTAATGTTTTTATTTTCAAGTTCATTTAACAAGTTTTGATCTCACTTATTTTTCTGAAGAAACATTTTCTTCATGCTTGTGTTAATTTGTTTATTATTTTAACATTTACATTCACTTAATTATTTTCTATAAGAGGTTTCTAGACTTTATACCCCCTGAACAGCTCAGAGAGTAACTTTATCAGAAAGTAAGGGATATAAGAATAAAGTAATAGGAAGGAAAGGGAAGAATCATTCATTAACAATACTTAGGAAATATAATATTTTATATTACTTTTTAAAAACTAATTTCTTAGGGTTTTAATTAATCAAATCACAGAAGATGAAGAGATGATTATAAGAGATTATTACTTCAACCACCCTCCTACTTCTTGGTGTTAGTCACCAAAAAATGTGATTTATTCCTTTTCATCTCCACCTACCCACTTCCCTGAGGAAATTCCCCATGTGAAGAATTCTCATTTTTAAAACATTCCTTCCTTCACATAACTTTGTAATATTTAAAGAAACTCTTGAGAAAATCATCCTTAAGTGCATGACAAAATGGTTTTTAACCTCAAATGCTTTACTTTCTGAGCACGGCTTGTGAGCTAAGAAAAAGCAAGAAGTTAAAAAAGATCCCTTCAACAGGAGAAATCAGGAACCAGTCATGCTTCATTGTTTTCATAGCTTCTTCTATTTCTACTGCCAGACTGAGCTTTGAAATTGACAATGCTATAGCCAGAAAGCCCAAAAACTAACGAGGAAACTAACCAACTATTACTTGACAGCTTTGGCCTTATTTTAAACAATAAAACATTTAAACTGATTTCAAAACATGTTCTTCGATGGTATTTTTTTCTTGAATATTCATAGAAAAATTAACCTTTTTCTCAACTAGCCAACCTATCCAACTGTATTCAAAGAATTATTACCTATTCTTCATTAAGTAAATAAAATATCCCTTTGACACTCACTCTGAAGGACATCACATAAGGTTGCCCACGTGAGAAGCATCTCAATTACAAATCATACCTTCATTAATCATACCTGCTCTTGTGACTCTTGATTTGAGGTCCTCAACTTAAATTTTGCTTTATTAAAATGTCATCCCATGTCAGTCTATTAAACTGCTACCATTTGCTCACTATTTTTGTTTCAGTGATTGCTTTTTCAGGTTTTCAGATATTCCCCAGATATCATAAGCAACCAATTCAAATATCACCTTTAAAGTGATATAAAATTGGAGTCCCTATTCAACTTGAAATCTCTAGAATTCATAGTTGACAAAGATAAAAAGAGTGAGCATCCAGAACGTTTCGATGGATAATCATAACTAAATCTGCTGAACTATTTATAAGTACTGAGGTCTTCAGTCCCATCTTGTAGAGGCACAAAAGAATTTGTGTTAGAACAAGTACATACAGCCATGAATATTTTTCCCAAGGAACTGAAATTATGATATTCTATTCTACACAATAAGTACTTTGCTTTCATTTTGAGCAGATGTCTGTACCACTACTTTTTTCAAACAACACATCCTTCTTTGTACAGAGGACATTAATAGTCAATAGTCAATCAGTGAATCCCCATTCTTTTTTCTGGGTTCAGATTTTATGATTGGTAAATCATCTGGTATCAAGTTTTTCATTATGATCACATAAAAAATTCAGAAACTTCCAGTGAAGAAGGCAGATTGAGTAGAAACACAATTCTCATTTCCAAACATTAAGAAATATTGTTTGCAATTTTAAAAACAAACCTTCAAAATCCATATTAAACTCAAAAGCAAGAAAGGGAACTCTTTGGCAGAAAATGGAACTAAAGACCACAGCATTGAGTATGAGTGAAGTTGCAGAAGTTTTTGATGGTACCTGAACCTGATATTATGTGAGGGACTAGGATTTCAGCACTGAATCTTCCACTGGTTTTGAGGCCATATTTGGTGGAATGGCAAAAACCTAGAAGCCAAAGACAGAAGACTGTCCCATTCAGAACGGAAGCTTAAGCAAACAAAATACCTCTGTCTACTTTCTCCAAGGCTTAAATTGGAAGCAGACACTCCTTCTGAGTTGTGGGTAAGGAGTAATTATTAAATATGTGGAACTCCAAACCTGCCCTATTTGTAAGTGTGAAGCCCACATTCTTAGTATTCATTTGGTATAAAAATCCAGCAGGAAAAGCTAATGTAAAAACTGTCTGGTCATCATTGAAAATCCTGTCCAAACAGACTATGAAAGAAGACAATGACTACTAAAAATGAGCTCACACATCAAGACACAAAGCACTAGAGGAAACTGGCCAAAATGACAGCTGACTGGCCAATGCACCCTAGGAGTGATTTCCCACCCAAAGGAATAGTAATAATACTTAATATGCTAAGCATGACCAGGGGGAAAAAAAGAACATCTAGAAAAAAAAAAACAGTTATTAAATCAAGAAATTAATGAAACTGTCAGATGGTAAACTATACAATTCAAAGGACAGAATTTGTGATTCGAAAGATCTACCTGAATAAATTACCCTGAGTGAAGCACAGAAAAATGAAGCAGCAGTAGTACAGTGACAGATTTGGGGGAGCTTTTAATATCAAATAGAGTATGAAAACAAAGATCAATAACCTGGAAAAAGAATATTGATGTCAAGGGATATCAATATTGATGTCGTTTGCTAGTCAAACGACCTAAGGTTTAACGTCTGCCCTGTGCGGGCTGGTCCCTGAGGGTTCCATTTCCAGTTGAACTTGATGGTCTCGCCAACCAACTGCATTACTCAGACTCCAGGAGGCCCACCCC
>NW_011888849.1:7651026-7654835 GCF_000151845.1 Pteropus vampyrus | reverse complement strand
GTCCTCAACTTAAATTTTGCTTTATTAAAATGTCATCCCATGTCAGTCTATTAAACTGCTACCATTTGCTCACTATTTTTGTTTCAGTGATTGCTTTTTCAGGTTTTCAGATATTCCCCAGATATCATAAGCAACCAATTCAAATATCACCTTTAAAGTGATATAAAATTGGAGTCCCTATTCAACTTGAAATCTCTAGAATTCATAGTTGACAAAGATAAAAAGAGTGAGCATCCAGAACGTTTCGATGGATAATCATAACTAAATCTGCTGAACTATTTATAAGTACTGAGGTCTTCAGTCCCATCTTGTAGAGGCACAAAAGAATTTGTGTTAGAACAAGTACATACAGCCATGAATATTTTTCCCAAGGAACTGAAATTATGATATTCTATTCTACACAATAAGTACTTTGCTTTCATTTTGAGCAGATGTCTGTACCACTACTTTTTTCAAACAACACATCCTTCTTTGTACAGAGGACATTAATAGTCAATAGTCAATCAGTGAATCCCCATTCTTTTTTCTGGGTTCAGATTTTATGATTGGTAAATCATCTGGTATCAAGTTTTTCATTATGATCACATAAAAAATTCAGAAACTTCCAGTGAAGAAGGCAGATTGAGTAGAAACACAATTCTCATTTCCAAACATTAAGAAATATTGTTTGCAATTTTAAAAACAAACCTTCAAAATCCATATTAAACTCAAAAGCAAGAAAGGGAACTCTTTGGCAGAAAATGGAACTAAAGACCACAGCATTGAGTATGAGTGAAGTTGCAGAAGTTTTTGATGGTACCTGAACCTGATATTATGTGAGGGACTAGGATTTCAGCACTGAATCTTCCACTGGTTTTGAGGCCATATTTGGTGGAATGGCAAAAACCTAGAAGCCAAAGACAGAAGACTGTCCCATTCAGAACGGAAGCTTAAGCAAACAAAATACCTCTGTCTACTTTCTCCAAGGCTTAAATTGGAAGCAGACACTCCTTCTGAGTTGTGGGTAAGGAGTAATTATTAAATATGTGGAACTCCAAACCTGCCCTATTTGTAAGTGTGAAGCCCACATTCTTAGTATTCATTTGGTATAAAAATCCAGCAGGAAAAGCTAATGTAAAAACTGTCTGGTCATCATTGAAAATCCTGTCCAAACAGACTATGAAAGAAGACAATGACTACTAAAAATGAGCTCACACATCAAGACACAAAGCACTAGAGGAAACTGGCCAAAATGACAGCTGACTGGCCAATGCACCCTAGGAGTGATTTCCCACCCAAAGGAATAGTAATAATACTTAATATGCTAAGCATGACCAGGGGGAAAAAAAGAACATCTAGAAAAAAAAAAACAGTTATTAAATCAAGAAATTAATGAAACTGTCAGATGGTAAACTATACAATTCAAAGGACAGAATTTGTGATTCGAAAGATCTACCTGAATAAATTACCCTGAGTGAAGCACAGAAAAATGAAGCAGCAGTACAGTGACAGATTTGGGGGAGCTTTTAATATCAAATAGAGTATGAAAACAAAGATCAATAACCTGGAAAAAGAATATTGATGTCAAAGGATATCAATATTGATGTCGTTTGCTAGTCAAACGACCTAAGGTTTAACGTCTGCCCTGTGCGGGCTGGTCCCTGAGGGTTCCATTTCCAGTTGAACTTGATGGTCTCGCCAACCAACTGCATTACTCAGACTCCAGGAGGCCCACCCCACATACTCGCCTGCCTCCTCTTGTCCATGCTATTAGCTCCAACCGTGCTCTCTGTTTAGTATTTTAAATTCCAATCCTGTAAGTTTGGATAAGGAATACACGGATACAAAATAGCTTCCCCTTAAATTTTCTTAGGACAGATTTCCCCTGGCTACCTTAAACATGTCCTGGCAAACTAAACTTCAGGGCTGAATTAAAGGCACCTTGCTCTTAAAATTCTCATAACCCTAGGATCTTCTGATTTAAAGTTGGCAAATATTTATCTGACACAGAGACTTTCAATGGTTTAGTTGTAATCTGAATCAACTCCCAAATGTCTAACTATCTGATGCATATATTTTACTCTAGTCAGTGAGACTCAAAATTTCTATACAGACTTACTTCTCTCTAAAAAATTTGTGTCTGAGACCCTCGTCTTTAAAGAGCACACAAAGCACGGAATCAGACGGCCACTGAGGAAGGATCTGGGCCACACTTTGACAGACAAATTAAAGGAAACCAAGAGGCAGCATCTGGCATTTGTCAGTCAGCTTGCCAGGAGGAAGCAAAAGGTCTACCAAGGAGTTGCTGAGATGCCAGGAAAATCTGCATTAGAACAGAAGACTGATTTTGGATGTATTGAAGCAACTAGACTAGTAACAAGAAGACAGAGATAAAGATCTCCATCACCTCCGTACAGGTCAGTATGACCTAAATAAGATTCTATAAATATCTGACATTCTACTAGTATATTTCACTCTCTTGGCAATGACAAACATTAATAAATACATCAAAACATTATTACCTCATACCAGTAAAAATGATCTGTGGAAGATGAGGAGTGGTAAACAAGCAAAGTGTGTTTAAGTGTTATTTACGATGATGGGCTACACAGCGAGAGAACATTAGTTCACAACAGTGCTCTAGGAAGTATATGGGATGAAACTTATTAACTAGAATCTAGACTGTAAACTGATAAAGTAGAAGTATAGCAAGCATACTCGGCCCCAGATGGGCTACCAATAGAAAAATCAAATAAAAGACAAGTTAGGGTCAATGGCAAAGGTAGATTTATAAAAGACAGTCATCCCTTATTTCAAAATCATCTCCCATACATTTTCTCATTTGACCATTTCAACCACTCTGAGCCTCAGGAGGTACTATTATGTCATTTACTAATGTATAAAACAAAGATTAGAGAGATTCAATGACAGGTAAATCATTGTTTTGGACTTAATAAATGGCTGAAAAGAAAGGTTACTGTCAAGAGTGATAAGGTTATATGTCGGCTACTCTTGACAAGCCAAAAGAAAGAGATTGTAACTAATATTTACTTATTATTCTCTCAATTCATTTGAGGCTCTATTTAAATCTTTCCTCAGTAGAAACACCTCAGCTAAAATGACACCGAATGCCATGTCCCTCTATATCCTTACTACCTCCTCTTTTTCTTCACTGCCTTTATTGTAAATGTCTGATTTATTCATTCATTAACTCTTTACCTTCTGTGATCCTCACTAGAAAGTAAACTACATGAGAGCAGTGATGACTGTGTTGTTTACTGTTGTGTCTCCAATACCTAGGGGATATAATATGAAGTTAATAAATATTTATGAACATATAAAATGATGATAAATGAACTGCAGGTCTCTTATATGTTAGCTATTTTACAGATCATCTTACTAACTGGAACTAGACCTTTGAAATACCAAGATACGATGCCAGACTGACGAGTTAAGTGATATGATGCCAGACAAGGACAATGATGAATTGCTGAGAAAATTCTATGTATATTTACACAGAAAAGATTGGTATATATTTAATGGATGTTGGTTGATGGGGGAAGATTTAGTTGAACACATTTCAGGTTTTGTTTAAGATGAGTTCCTTCATGGGAAACTGTTCTGAAAATGAGGCCCGAACTATCCCACTTGTTGACCACCAATTGAATGTTCTCAAGAGGAAGGTAATGCTGGCTGAATTTTATTTTAATCTATCATGAAACCATCTCTGGCTACAAAAAGCAGAGATTCTAACTAGAGATTATTAACCACTGAACTTTTACATCCACATACCAAGAGATTATCTGTTGAAAAGCACCATGGAATAGTGG
>NW_011888849.1:7648284-7650061 GCF_000151845.1 Pteropus vampyrus | reverse complement strand
AAAAAGCAGAGATTCTAACTAGAGATTATTAACCACTGAACTTTTACATCCACATACCAAGAGATTATCTGTTGAAAAGCACCATGGAATAGTGGAGAAGGTACATGTGTGGAAACAAAGGGTCTTCGTGGACCTGAGAATCCAACCTCATATCTCTACTTAGGCCTAGCTGTGTGACCTTGGGTCATTCACTTTACATCTTTGAGCCTCTATTCTTCCTTTGGAAAATGGCAATATGAAGGTCTTCTCACAGGGATGCTGTAAGGGCTAAATGAAATTCTGTCTGTGAGGATGGTGTGATTACTAAAAATTCATTTTATCAATAAAATTTATGCTTATTCATTTGGAATCGAAGAATAATAAATCAATTGATTTGATTTATGGCAGAAAGTTGAATTTCATTCCAAAGGGAGAATTACTATATATATATATTTTAGACAAGACAAAAACAAAAAAAACATTTTTGAAACAACATCTTTTCATTAAAAAGTGCTAAATACCTGCACAGTGTCCCCCAAAATAGGATAGCTGTCCGAGTTCTACCGCGGCCTCTCCGGGAGCCTTTGCAAATCAAGGATTCTCGTCCTTACAAACATGTTTCAGAATACAGAAAGCACCTGTTCCTGGGCTTCAGAAACACTCAATTTTGAGGTAGTTCCTTTGAAAGATATCAAAGCAGACATTTAATTAACATGAATTAAAAAAAAAAAAGTTTGGAGCATGGTTTCTACAAAATTAGTAGCTCTTTTTCACATATTGAGAGTCCCTCCAGTGTAGGTCCAAGATAGAACCACTGTTCCTTAAAGCTTAAATTGGACAAAAGTTAAAAGCACATCCCTATCGGATTTAGAAAAAGGGAGATGGCCAGAGGCAGGGCTGACGTCGTGGGCTCTGGGGCTGAGATTGGAGTACAGTTACCCCGGTCTCCACAGTTAGCAAGACCAGACTAATTTAATGCTCTGCTGTCGCAGTCTTGAAATTCTTGAATTTTTAACAAGCGGCTCACAATTTCATTTTTCTCTGGGTCTTGAAAATCCAGAATCCTCTAGCCTCCGCATAAAACACTGACTGAAAGCGGGGGAGAAAACCACAACTAAGTCTGTTTCCATCCTGATTCCCCGGGACACAACTAACAGCTCTGGGGTCTCCCGTCCTAAACGTGTATGAGTCACTGCGACCCCACCTGCCCCACCTGAGGGTCCATGGAAGCCTCCGACCAGCCAGCTATGCCACGTGCAGAACTGGCGGTGACGGTGCGTTTTTGTCCTGCGCGCGCGGGCGTGCGGGGCGGGACGCGCGCTCTGAGCCTCAGGCCCAGGCCTCCCTCGGCGCGGGGCCGTCACCGGCCACAGAGGGCGCCGTGTCCCATCGCCCCCGGCCGAGGGACCTGAGCGCCGCCAGCTCCTCCTCCGACCCCGCTCCCGACAGCGTCTGCTCAGGTGGGGAGACCCAGAGACCCCTGGCCTGGGCTTTCTGCTCCTGGACCCCAAACCTGAATGAACCCCGCCCACCAATGTGCGCAAGCTCAGTTCCCCATTAGCCCCGGGTTCAAACTGTGCGCACCTGCGCTCCTCCAACCGCCTCCTGACAACTCTGTTTCTGCATTCGCAGAAGCGCGGCCGTAGAGGAAAGGAGGCACTTGTAAAAGTGACAAATTTGGATGAAACTTTCTGAATTCTTTTTCCCACCTGCCAAGCCCTCTTAGACACCCCTCGGCTGCACACACAACCCCTAAATGGACACCGGTCTCCTGGGAGCTCACGTGCGTCCCCCCAGC
>NW_011888849.1:7645603-7648234 GCF_000151845.1 Pteropus vampyrus | reverse complement strand
TGCGGGGCGGGACGCGCGCTCTGAGCCTCAGGCCCGGGCCTCCCTCGGCGCGGGGCCGTCACCGGCCACAGAGGGCGCCGTGTCCCATCGCCCCCGGCCGAGGGACCTGAGCGCCGCCAGCTCCTCCTCCGACCCCGCTCCCGACAGCGTCTGCTCAGGTGGGGAGACCCAGAGACCCCTGGCCTGGGCTTTCTGCTCCTGGACCCCAAACCTGAATGAACCCCACCCACCAATGTGCGCAAGCTCAGTTCCCCATTAGCCCCGGGTTCAAACTGTGCGCACCTGCGCTCCTCCAACCGCCTTCTGACAACTCTGTTTCTGCATTCGCAGAAGCGCGGCCGTAGAGGAAAGGAGGCACTTGTAAAAGTGACAAATTTGGATGAAACTTTCTGAATTCTTTTTCCCACCTGCCAAGCCCTCTTAGACACCCCTCGGCTGCACACACAACCCCTAAATGGACACCGGTCTCCTGGGAGCTCACGTGCGTCCCCCCAGCGCCACCCCAACCCAACCCCCACCCTCTGGGGCGTGAATCCTGGTTATTCTAAATTTTCGACAGCAGGCATTTGGAACCGAGAGAATCCAGCACCTTCTAAAACTTTCCATTTATTTCTTTTGAACTACATTTTTTTCCCCTTTAAAACGAGGGAGTAAAAAGAGGAAAGAACAACAAAGAGCAGGAAATTCTGTCTGTTTTCGCCCAAGCTGCCTGGAGGAAGGTGTTGAGGGTGAAATAACTACACAATTCGCGCCCCAAGGAAATCACAACCTAGGTAGAAATTTGCACGGTCCCACAGTGCCATCTATGGGCTAACTAGTGAAACGACTGCCTCCTAATCCCTTTTCTGATGACATTTGTTATCTGCAAAATGCATGCAGGTCACAGGACACGTTTGTACACTCTCTTCTGAAATCGGCCGGTCTCAACATTCATGACTAAGGAACGGGAACTCATCGAGAGGTTAAGATAGAATAATTTAATGATATAATGTGTCACATTAAAAGAATTCCTCCAGGTACTATGTACAAATTAACCTTAGAGGTAGAGGGCTGGAGAACAGGTAGGAAACTAGTGAAAGAGTGTAAACAGAAAATGGTGGCGATGAGGCCTAGGGTAGAGCTGGCAAGAAATGGCCCAGTGTGGTAGTATTTGGAAGGATTTGCTGAAGAATTGGATTCAGGGCATGGAACAAAGATAGGTATCAAGGATAACTTAAAAGATTTTACCTGAACAACTAAAACAACTGAGTTGTCTTTTACTAAGTTAGGCAAGGCCAGAAGAAACCCAGTCCAAGGGCTCCCCATAGCTCCATACAGATAAAATCCCAAGTGGATAAAATCCCATGTGAGGTAAGGAAAAGAAGAGAACCACACCTCACACCCCCATTCCATGACTGAATATGTTCCCTTTTTGTCAGACCTGAGCTGAGGAGGAGAAGCCTTAATGTGAAACAAGCTCAAAGTTTATACTCTAACATGGGAATGTTAGGTAGCTAGTCAGCTATGAGTGACAGGAGAACAGCCTAGAGACCACCCAAAGAACACCCCAATAGTAGAATTCTGGGTATGCATATGTGCAATAGGCAGAGTATATAACAGCTGGATATCTGTCAAAATGACCTCACTTGACAATCACCTAGGAACGTTTTTGGAACCACCCATCACGGCCCAGATATAATGCAGACATCCCCACTTAGAGCCTTTTTTGCCCTTCTGGGTTCTCTTTCTTTTTGGTGGACGTTTGTGGCCTTCTGGCTCTTTTGCGACCCTTTTGGCCCATTTGTATTGGTTACTGTGCTGGGACCATGTGCCTCCTTGGGTCATTCTTTGTCTTTCTAAAATATATTTTTAATGAAACTATTAAATCTGGATGACCTGTGATTCTTCACTGAGGTTATTTAGGGGAAGAACCAAGGGAAAATGCTAATTACACTTTTCTGTGCTGTCATTATCCCTCTCCCACCCCCTTGCCATTGGGCGACCAAACTCTGATCTGCCTCAATGGTGACAAGACTGAAGATGCTGTTTATAACTCAGTATTTGTCTTACGAAATCGTAGTCAGGAAAGCCATGGGGTAAATGAAGACATATCCCAACAGAAAGGATTTAAAAGGGAGAATGGTAGATAAAAAAGTTGTTCGATACTTATCTCCCGTGAGTCAGGCTTTTTCAAGATTAATTATATAAAAATTCGAGAATCGTTAGCTATTTTTTTTTTAATCGTCAACAACTGCTCAGAACTGCTATGAGTTTGTTGATGTGCCCAGAAGTTCTGGAGATAAAGATAAACAAGACATGGCCTCTGTCCTCAAGGACACATAAACCTAATGAATGATATCAACAGCATACTCTTTGAGTGCCACCAAAACTCAAGAAAGATTGTCTAGGAAAGCTGGGAAGGGATCCAGAAAGAGAGATATTTAAGCTGCTGAAGAAATATGTGTTATCTTTAATGTGTGGTCCTATTTTTACTTAATAAAAATATTTAAATTTAGGAGAGGCAGCAGTATCAGATTTTCAGGCCAGAGAAATTTCCATGAACAAGAATGAGTTGCTCTCTTAACGTTTGGAGAGTGCGGATGTGCCCCAGACATGAGTCAAATGCTGGAGAGCAGTTGTTTTCTCCCAAAA
>NW_011888849.1:7631292-7645553 GCF_000151845.1 Pteropus vampyrus | reverse complement strand
GGTTATTTAGGGGAAGAACCAAGGGAAAATGCTAATTACACTTTTCTGTGCTGTCATTATCCCTCTCCCACCCCCTTGCCATTGGGCGACCAAACTCTGATCTGCCTCAATGGTGACAAGACTGAAGATGCTGTTTATAACTCAGTATTTGTCTTACGAAATCGTAGTCAGGAAAGCCATGGGGTAAATGAAGACATATCCCAACAGAAAGGATTTAAAAGGGAGAATGGTAGATAAAAAAGTTGTTCGATACTTATCTCCCGTGAGTCAGGCTTTTTCAAGATTAATTATATAAAAATTCGAGAATCGTTAGCTATTTTTTTTTTAATCGTCAACAACTGCTCAGAACTGCTATGAGTTTGTTGATGTGCCCAGAAGTTCTGGAGATAAAGATAAACAAGACATGGCCTCTGTCCTCAAGGACACATAAACCTAATGAATGATATCAACAGCATACTCTTTGAGTGCCACCAAAACTCAAGAAAGATTGTCTAGGAAAGCTGGGAAGGGATTCAGAAAGAGAGAGATTTAAGCTTCTGAAGAAATATGTGTTATCTTTAATGTGTGGTCCTATTTTTACTTAATAAAAATATTTAAATTTAGGAGAGGCAGCAGTATCAGATTTTCAGGCCAGAGAAATTTCCATGAACAAGAATGAGTTGCTCTCTTAACGTTTGGAGAGTGCGGATGTGCCCCAGACATGAGTCAAATGCTGGAGAGCAGTTGTTTTCTCCCAAAAAGCACTTTTTACCCCGAGAGACTGGCTATTGGGTTGAACTCCAGGTATCCTTGTCATATTTCTTTCCAGTCTTCCTGATAAACTTCCCATCTCAGTTTACCGGTGCTTGAAATTCTACAGCGAGTAATCCATGTCTTAATCTTTAAGGTTTAGCCCCAGTTACAATGTGAATGCCTCTGAATAGAGAGTGTACTATGTTGGGGAAATAAAATTTAAAACAAAACTTCTTCCCAACCCAGAAAACCTCTCCATAAAGGTAAAAAGAAAACAATTGTATTATTGAATAAGCATTAAACCAGAATGTATGCACATTACAGGTAGTCCATGAAGAGATCACAAAGAATGAAATCTTAGCCTAAGATAACCAATAACTAGTCCTCAAGTAGAAGCACCATTTGCCACACATAGTTCATCTTAAATTCACCTGGTAATTGCTATGACCATCTGTGTTTACTAATTGGTTTTGCCCAAAGGGAAAATAAACTTCTCATACCTTTATGAAAGAAAGTAGTTTTATAATCTGAAATGAGGCACCCACCATAGTTAGGCTCCACCCCACCCTTCAACAGACACTGGGAGAAGGTGTGTTATCTTTCTTGATTGATTATATTTGAAAAAGACAGTGCCCAGGTCCTTGAGAGAGACATTCCTGGCAAGAGGCTTATTTAGCTTTAAAAAGATTTACATACATTTCAAAGAGATGGGAAAAAGAATTTACAATTACAAGGTTTCTAAAGTTAATGCTCTAGGAAAAAGGAAAGGAGAGAAATCCCTTCCCTTATTTTCAACTGGGAGAGTTAAGCCTCGTATTTACAATCTGCATTTGCCTGTAAACTACTGGTCAATCACAATTTAGCAGATGGAATTTTATAGGCAGCTGTCTAAGGGCAAGTCCACACAGAAAAAGGAAGGGACTGCAAAAGTACCAAGGGCCCTCTCTGTACCTGAGCACAGAAGGGCTTCTCTCAATCTGGATAGCAATCAGAGAAAGGAGATAGGGGCCAAAGGCTAAACACTTCCCCTATTCCATTATTTTAGTCTGTAATTTACTTCTGAAACTCCTTCCAACTGTAACCATCTGTCTATCATTCCTCCAGTTCCGGAATACCCAAGCTTCTGCCCCTAAAACAACTAAGAAATTATGCTAACAGATGTAAGAAGCTGCTCTGACTCAGTTTGCCCAGTGAGATCAGTCTTCCAGTGCTGAAAGACAAAATGACTCTGAAACACTGCAAATCAAAGAACGACAATTTTTAGTGCCATCTGCTCAGAAGTACACTTCTGAGGACTGTCCCAGAACATGTCAGATGTTTTTAGTTCAAAGAAAACGCTCTCATACGTACATGCACTATACGACCAGTATGCCTCAGAGGTCACTACATCTAGAACTTTAGGTCCCTGAGATTTGCTAAAGGGTTTCATAGGCCAGAATTACCCATTTTCGCTTTACTATTCTCTAGCAGCAGAGAATTTATAATGGCTCTTCTGGACCTATGTCTAAGGAAATGATATTGAAAGTCCTCTTCATGGCTAAACACTACTTGTACTGATTTTTTTCATTCAGTCAATATTTCCTCAGGTATATGCCAGCAAATGTTCTCAGCCCTGGGAATAGGAAATGAAGGAGATGCAGCCCCTCCCTTTAGGTAACTCAAAATATCCTCACATCCAAGTAGAGAAAGGACTACACATTATTGGTCAGTGAACTAACTACCAATTACCACAGGCTTAGTAAAGATGGAATTTTCAAAAGGCTGAATAATAGACCAGGTGCAGGATGAAACAAAGGCTATGTGAGGAGTCCAGATTGGGGGTACTTTCTTCCAGGTCAAGGCATTTCAAAGGGAAGAGAAATCAAAGGGAAGCTACAAGAAGCATTTCCCAAAAAGAAATCTGAGATAGGTAGATTTTCTTCTGCTGAAACTTTCTTGAGTTTTAAGTGCACAGGTTTCAAAACCCAGCTTTGGTATCTATTAACTGAGTGATCTTCAGAAATTTATCCTCTCTTAACCACAGTTTTTTCATATATCAAGTGTGACGATAATAATACCCATCTCAGAGGGTTGTAATAGATACTAAATGAGGTACTTTCAGCTTAGAATTTAGCATATTTCTTGCTACATGGCAAAGACAGCTATTATTATTCAAATTATGATTACTAGTATTCTCATTGGTCATAATCCAAGTAAGACACATTCAGTTTTCCCTTATAAGTAATCTTCAACTTTTATTCAAAATATATTTTAAAATTCTAGGTAGAGGATTTAAGTAAATTAATTTCTATATATTGATATCTCTGGAAGACACCTAAGAAATGAAATAATGGTTACCTGAGAAAGCAGACTGGGACACAAGGGCAGAGATAGAAAGGAGACTTCCCATTATATATATTTTAGTTTTGTGTTTTTTAGCATGTGAACATATTATCTATTCAAGAAAATATATTAGAAAGAGCAATTGTTTTGCTATATGGGAAAAACTTATAAATGATAGCCAGATCTTTACATGAAAGTGAGAGTGACAATTATAATAACAGTTAACATTCATCAAAAGCTTTTTATATGCCTGACACTTTTAAAAACTATTTTACATGTATTTACTCATTCAGTCCTCACAAATGATAAGAGAGGAATTATCAATTTCTACCAATTAATGATTTAAGATGAGACATAAGGAGGCTTCATAACATGCCCAAGATTACTCAATTAGTAAGTAGCAGAACTGAGATTTGGATCCAGACAGTCTAGTTCTGTGTGTACACACACACACTCACATACACACACATAAACCAGGTCTCTCTGTGATTACAGTTGAATGTGCCTACAGCAATGGCCAGGGCCTATACAAAGTCGATACCCTGTTCCTACACTTCACTAGCCCAACTCTGTAACTGGCCACACTAACAACCTGTTAATACCCATGACTCTTAAATGGATTTCACAGAGTGAAGTTATTTTGCAGAAGAAGGAAGAAAAAAAATTAACGAATTGAAAAAAAAAATCTCTGGTACCTGAATATATCGGAACTACTGAGTCATCCCCATAACCAAATTGAATGTCAGAATTCAAAAGCGAATAAAAAAAATCAGTGAGTTTTTTTCTTTGCTCTTCCAAGAACCTACACATTTTTTTATTTTTTTATTTTTTAAGATCTGCCTGCTCTGTACCTGCCAAGTAAATTATTAAATTTGTGTGGGTGAAGCTGAGCCAGAGCTACTGATCAGTGAAATTGGGTGCAACTGAGTGGAAGAGCTGCACTGCTGAGAACTCCAGCAAATGGCAACATCACTCAACGTGTGCAGGATTCTGCTGTGAAAATATTACTCAGATGCATGCACTTGGATGCCTGGATGCCAGCGGCTCAGGGGAGAGGTTACTTTATGAGCCTTGTAAAACTTCCGTACAATTCTGGGCCAATTGCTCCTCAAAGTAATAAGATTAGAGCGTAGGAGAAGGCTGGCTCAGCTCTGAAACTAGCCTTTGTTTATCAAGATGTTGTTAAAACCCATCTTTTAGAAAACACCTTATAAAATAGCTTTTATTTACTGCTTGAGAACTAACTAATCTCCTCAACTTAAATTTATTACTCTTTAATTACTTGTTCACAGCTTACATGTGGCATTTTCATATTTTTCTATTTGTTGTCAAAGAGTCTAAAAGGATAGTGGAAACAAAATGTAATTATAGTGGATATGATAAGTGGTGATAAAAAAAATGGGCTTTCCAAAAATCTGGAGAGTTGCAAGTAAACACATTACTCACAGACACCTAAGCATAAACTCAGCTTCCTCCTCCTGAGGAATGAGAATGTGATCATGTCACTGTCCTTTCTGAGTGCCAGGAATAGGATAAACCGTCCTCACACTGACCATGGGATTGCCAGAGTTGATTCTTTTTAAATGGAGATGAAAGATCCTAAGTTTAAATGAGCAATGGAATACAGCATCCCAACTTGGCAAGGCCCCACCTTGCAGGATGTCATCACTGGTGCTCAAACTTGCCAGTGGTTTGCCAGTTTATTGGCCAGGTCTAAGCATGTTCTGAATGAGGTCCTATGACTTACCCGGCATCAACCTCTTTTGCTTCACTGGCCACTCTGCAACACATGCTCAGCTGTACTGAAATCCACATCCTGGTCCAAAACAAAACAAGACAAACAACAAAAGAAGTTCATTAATGAAAAAGAGATCTCTGCCAAGGTAGTCATCACTCTGTTGTAATTAGGGGCATAAAACCTATGTTTATGAAGGAGGGTGACTTTTCTAAACCCTCGGTTAAACCCAGGCCATTTAATTTCCATTATAAATTAATTTTTAAGCTTTATACAAAAGAAAAAATGGCCTGTAAGTGGTCATTTTTTCTTTCTCTCAAGAATTTCAATGAGGACTAACATTTTTCTTACACGTTAGGAAGTTTTAGACTCACTCCTTCATCTGTTCATAGAATCTCTGCAGTGCACGAGTGGAGATTTGGATGCATTTTTAGAAATAGGAAACTCCTATTACCAAGATAATCTCTAACATTAGATGTTCTAGAGTCACCAGTGTATAAACATGAATGGAGTCTGCTCTCATTGATAAAACATCTGGAATAGCTGATAAATCACATAATCTTACTTACACAGATCAGTGTAAGCAGAGTTGGCCCTTCAGGCCATAATGTCTGAATACAGATTTTAATGTGTAGAGTGCTAGTTTAGCTTAAATTTAATTTCTTCCACACACACACACAAAATCCAATTCTTCAAAAAGGAATTTCAAAATCCATGTGGCTAAGAAAGCATATGACATTTATAGCGCTACTAATGTGAGAGTGGCCAGCCATGGAGAAACAAACACAGTAGAACTGCTAAAGTCTTAACTGACAAGCTGAATTCTGGGACAACTGCCATCGCCTTTAATTAATTGACATTAATATGTGACTATGAGTCATAGATGTTAACAAGTACTTTGACTAGAGCAAAAGAAACAGTAGTGGCTGGCTACCTTCTTGACCCCCCTTCTAGCCTGACCTTCATTGAATTGTGTCAGCTAAGCAAACTAAGCTCCTAAAAGGTGAAATAGTTCAAGGAGGCATGATAAAAATTTCAGATAGTGTTTTGAAAACACCATCCATTGAATTGTCATAAGTTTGAAATAAATAGATAAGAACAGTCTAAACTACTACTCTCACTTCTGAGTTTGTCTCCTACTATCTCAATGGCCCAAAACTTGCAGAGTACTTGGGTTGAATCCACTCATAGAATGAGAAGCGTAGATATGACGTATAAAAATAAATTAGCCCCACATTAAAAATGGCTCTGTGGTCATAGACTCATTAATACATCTGCTTGTAATTAGAAATAATAAACTGTTACATGTTGTTGAAGTTAAATCAAGATAATTAAATGAGGGCCCCACCACTGGTAGTAATTAGAGTGTAGATAGCCCTGGCACAAGGTAGCAGTTCAACTCTTAAAATATCTACAGGCAGTGAATGGAAATGGCACACCAACAGAAGAAGATGAATTAGCAGGTAATATATGATACCTTCAGCATTTGAGAAATATGGAGAAAATAGTAACCATAAGAGCAATGGAATTGTTTGATTCTAACTAAACTCTATTGAAGCTCCACAAAAAGATAAAGAGAACTGACTGTGATTAATTGGTAATTAAAAGCTACAGGTGAAAGTCTGAGACCCCCCCTAGACCATCTAGAAAAATCTCATTCTCTGCAGTGAGAAAGCAGAGAAAGCCGAAGAGAGGGCTGAGGAAGTAATTTTAAGAACAGCCACACTCCACATAACAGCACTATTCACAGAAGCCAGGACATGGAAGCAACCAAAGTGTCCTACAATAGATGACTGGATAAAGAAGCTGTGGTACATATATACAATGGAATGTTAGTCAGCCATGAGAAGAAATGAAATACTGCCATTTGTGACAACATGAATAGACCTCGAGATAATCATGCTAAGCGAAATAAGCCAGACAGAAAAAATTGAAAATCACATGATATCACTTATATGTGGGATATAAACCTAAAAGCAACAAATGAACAGGACAAACAAACAGAGACTCATGGACATGGACTATAAACTAGTGGTTACCAGAGGGTAAGGGGTGGGGGAGAAGTGGGGAGGTAGATGGTTAAAGGGGGTCAAATATAGGGAGGTAAGGGTAGGGTGAAGTGGGTAAAGAAGATCAAATATATGACAGCTGAAGGAAATTGAAGTTGGGTGGTGAACACACAATAGAATATACACATGTCAAATTATAATGTACACCTGAAAAATATATAATCGTATTAAGCAATGTTACCTCAATAAACTTAAAAAAAAGGATAGCCACACTCCAGAGGAAGGTTAACTCTCAAAGAATCAGCTCTGTTACGCCAAGGAGAGAGTTCTGGTTGACAAAGAATGGGGTCTGTCAAAGAATTCACTGGTACTGCATTGCACCTTAACTTCTTCCCGCTCATCCTGCTTCCTTTCTCACCCTTCCACAAATGTGCTTCCCCCAATTTGCCCTTATAAATGTCCTGTACTATAGTCTCCATCTGGGGGTAGGGGGCAAACAGCAGAAAGTATGTATAAAAATTGTTCGAACTTACAAAAAGTGGTACGTATTATTCTGAGATGAAATATATACAACAAGGTTAGAAAATAGGCCTAGAAATGGGAAATACCAACTTGGGTACAGAGGTTAACTCTGGGGAGGAAATGAGGGGAATAGAATCAGGGAGAGGTACACAGAGGCCTCTATTCCTATCTGCAATGTGCTATTTATTTTAAAAAAGGAAGAGGAAAAAGGAATAGGAAGGAGGGAAAGAGGGAGAGAAGGAGAGACGGAATGGGAAGGAGGGTGGGAGGAAGGATGGGATCAAGGAAGAGGAAGGAAGGAAAAGAAGTGTGAAAGAATGAGGAAAGGAAGGAGTCAAAAGAGGGTAGGAAGGAAGAATGAGGGATGAAGAGAGGGAAGATGGAGGGAAAGAGGGAAGGAAGAAGGGAAGAACCGAAGAGAAGTATAGTATAGCAAAATGTTAAGATTTGACCAAGCTGGGTGATGGCTACACTGACATTTTATTTTACCCTAAAGGATTTCATTTTTAAAAATTAGCAGAAGTCCAATATTTGAAACATATAAAAAGTAGACCAGTGCAGATAGCAGGAGCTTGAGAGCAGAACCCTCTTCGCCCAACACCAGACCTGTGACCTTCATGAGGGCTTCATGAATACACTGTATAAAGGACTCAACTAAAGGATCAGTGGTCAGAACATTAGCTTCTCCATGGCATGTCATAGAAAGAACACAGAAAAGACATCTAGGGACTTACGTTTTAGTTTTGGCTCTGACACAAGCCACCTATGTGACCTCAAGCAATAAATTTAACTTCTCAGAGTTTAAATGATCTCTAAAGTACTCCACTTCCTCTAATTAAGAGTCCTTAATTGAGTAGTCTCTTCTGCTATGAGGCTTCCTACTGCTCATTGCACTAGGTAATAAAATTGTGATCTAGATCCTAGTAATTATTCAGTAGCATCAACAACACCTTTGAAAGCTGTGTAAACTCTCACACTGGCACTATGGCAGATGCTGAATAAAGACATGCTAAATAAGAAGAGAGAATGCTTGTGATCACAGAAGCCACTAAAAGATATGGCTCGTGGCCCAGCTAAACAATTAATCTGCTCTGTCCCCTTAATACAGTAATGTGGGAGCTCTATGGATAACACTCATCTGATTTAACTCAGCCCTATCTTGTTCCTTTTAGGTTGTGTCCCCCTTAATGAGATTATAAACTCCCTAAGGCAGAGGTGGAAACAGCATCCCACAAATCTATTCTAGCCTGTAGACTTTTTTTTATTTTAAGCTGGCTTATTGTATTCATAAAGTTTGAATTTGAATATATTAAGTGCTCCAATCGAAAGACAGGGTGACAGAAGGCATTTTTAAAAAATTACCCATCTCTATGCTTCTTAGAAGAGATTCATTTCAGATCAAAAGACACACAAGGGTCTAAAAGTGAAGGGATCTCGGAGAAAGATATTCCATGCAAATAGAAATGAAAAAACAGCTGGAGTAGCAATATTCATATCAGACAAAATAGACTTCAAGACAAATGATGTAAAAAGAGACGAAGAAGACATTACATAATTTTAAAGGGGTCAGTCTAAGAAGAGGACATAACAATTGTAAACATTTATGTACCCAAAATACGAGTACCCAAGTATACAAAGCACATGTTAGTGAACATAAAGGCAGAAATTAACAGTAATACAATAATAATTAGGGACTTTAATGCTCCACTTACTTCAAAGAATAGGTCATCCAGACAGAAAATTAATAAGGAAATAATGGCCTTAAATGTCACATTAAACCAGTTTGACTTGAATTTCTTTACATGAAACCAAGATTTCTGCAATCACCATAATACTCTTCCCACACCGGGCCCTTCCTTAGTGCTTATACTCAATCTAATTATCTATACTGATGTTATCTCCCTGGCCCTAGAAGTTTATGACTTATGTCTAAAGGCAGTGATTATGCCTTCATTCATTTATTTCTTAATCAATAAAATCACTAAATGCCAGGCACTGGGCTATTTCCTGGGACTAAAAAAAAAAAAAGTCTATGCCTACATTGGAGCTCACAACCCATTAGAGAGACAGACAAACATTACAGAGTTATACTTGTTAAAGTTACAGTTATAATTAGAAGCATGTGTAAGGCATCTAAGCTGAGATTGGAAGGCAAGGAAGAGGCTATCAGGACAGCTTTCCAAGATGATTTCCTAAACTGCAATTAGATAATAGATTCTCAGGAAATAGAAGGAAAGTAGGCATTCCTGGTAGACAGCATGGAACATTGTTTCTAAAACCACACAGGCAGGAAATGCAAAGCTAGTCAGCATGGGGAACAGGTCAAGTGTCAGAGAATGATAAGCTAAATCCTGCATGTATAACATTTACTAGATGGGTAACCTTGGACACTTTGCTCAACCTCAGGTATGAAATGCAGATAACACTTCCCTCATGGTGTGCTAGTAAGGACTTAACACGATGACATTTATTAATGTCTTTAGCACAGCCTCTGGCATGTGGGATGCACACAAATGTCCATTTAACCTGATTCCCACGGCAAAGCCCTGGGCAGTCTGGTCACCTTCTATGGACTTTCTAAGGATCTCCATTATAGCATTCCTACAGGCCATGCGATAATATAGTTGAGGAAACTATAGTTTTGCAAGATAATGTATTCAATCTGCTTTCTAGTATCGTCTTTGGTAATTTAGGCATACTACATTTGTCAACCTTTTTTCGGTCATTAGAGCACATAGTAGCTAATCTGCAAAGATAGCCACTAATAAGCCATGCCTCCTGATAGTCACACTTTTGTGTAGGCTCCTTCCACAGAGAATCTGGACATGTGACTCACTTTAACCAAAGTATGCAGCAGAAGTGACAATCTGCTAGTTCTAGACCTAAGCTTTAAGAAGGTGCAGTAGCTTCTGCTTCCATGTTCCGAGCCTTGAGTGACATGTAATAAGTCTAGCTCTTCTGCTGGAGTGACTACATCTGTAGAGATAGAGGCCCTGAAACTGCATGGAGGGAGACAGGAGCTTGACATCCAGCATCTCAGCTGAGCCTCAGCTTCTAGTCATCCCTACCAAGGCACTACGAATATGAGGGAAGCCATCCTTTCTGGACACAGCTACCACCTAACTGCAGCTTCAGGAGATCCAAGGACAGCCAAGAAAAAAAAAAACAATCAGCCAAAGTCTTGTAAACCCATTTATGAATACGTACTAACAAATTAGTTGTTATTAAAAGGTCGCTTAGTTTTGGAATTATATATTCCACAGCAATAGTTAGCTGAGATAGAGCAGAACTCAGCTTTGACTTTTGCTGGAGGACTGGAGAAATAGAAATATCTGTATACATGGGCAAATATAAGTTGATTTTTCTATGTCTACGTTTAAGTGACCTCATTCAGTGTCTTGATTTAAATATCTATAACACGGTATTTTAGCTGTTCTCCAAGTAAAAGAAACACCATTTTTTTTTAATCTAGTATAAGGCATTCTGAATAAATACTACATTTCTAAGCTCCCTGGCATTCAGGTGTATCCAAATGACCGAGTCCTGCCTAGTAGTCAGTCTATCATTGAAATGTCACATGCAGCCTTTAGATAGAGTTCTTAAAGGGAGAGAGCACATCCCTTTTTATTCTTTCCTCCTTCTTCTGGTATGAATAGAAATATAAAGGCTGGAGTTCAGGCAGCCACACTGTGCCATGAGATCAAAGTCACATATTTAGGATAGCAAAGCAACAAGATAGAAAATGTCTAGGTCTCTAATGATTGTGGAGTCATGCTCTTGAACTGCTCACCTACAGACTTTTTGCATAATGGAAATGCAAACTCCTATTTAATTTAAACCAATGTGATTTTGCTATTCTAGCATTTGCAACCAATCTAATTCTAACAGATAAACCATTGTTAAGCTGAGAACCTCCAAATTTGTAACTTCTGTTCCAACCTCTCTCCTGAACTCTAATTCATATACCTATCAGGCTACATATTTCCACTTGGTTTTCTTTAATTTAATGTGTCTAAAATCAAATCCCTAATTTCAATCACCTTCAACCTGCCTCTTCTACTTTCTTTCCCATCTTATTAAATGAATATTCCATTCTGTCAGTTACTCAAGCCAACAACCCCGGAACCATCTTCCTTCTTATTTTTCTATCATACCTCATTCAGTCCATCAGCAAATCCCATTGGCTCGACCATCGAAAACTGACAGTTTTTCACCACCTTCATTTAATCTACCTCAACTCTCACCTAGATATTTACCATATCCTCTACTCTTATTCTCTCCCAGCGGTCAGTGTGTTCTTCTTAAAATATGTCAGATGATATCATTAATTTTTTCAAAACCTTCCTATGGCTTCACATATCAGCTCAGAATCAATCCAAAATCCTTCCTTTTTCCTGCAAATTCCTACATGGTCTCACCAATACCCCTGCAATACCTCCCTGACCTCATCTCCTACTACTGTGGAGTTGTTTATGAGCACTGAATTCATTATTTTGCAGACTTCGCAGAATCTCCTGTGGAATTTTCTTGCATTTAGGTCACCATTCAAAAAATCTAAGGCAGTAGGTCTGAGGTGGAGCCCACACACACACATTATATACTTATTTTTAGTTCCAGAGATATCACAGATGCTCAGTCAAGGTCGAAACAAACACCCTAATCTACGCAAGGCTAAGAGTTGAGCTCTGTGGAAGATTCAGAAGTAAGTAATGCGTGATTTCTGAAGCCAAGGAATATACAAATTACGTTTTAGTTATCTCAGGACATTAGGGTTGTGGTGGAAATTATTTATGTTCCTTTTGCTCTTCAGTATAAATTTTCAATAATCTGTATGTATTATTTGGGGATGGAATGAAACAAAACTTTGTTGTTTAATAGAAGAGCCTGAGATCTTTCTGTCTTCCCCTATTTGCTTTATATATAAATCAGAAAACATATCCACTGATATCTGTGACTAACAGTGTATAGAGAATGTTGTACATAACTGCTATAGACAATGGTGTGCTATATTTTAAGAACACATGGATATCTAGAAGAATGAAGGCTGAGTTTGTAAAACCTAAGAAAAAGGTAATGGACTAAACAGGAGGAGCTGTCTTTGCCTGCACCAAAAGAGATTGTAACATTCCTCCCACGCTGGTCTGCCCACAATGAGAGTTAATCCATTAATAGTTATTCTTATGGACAGAAGTTGCACTACTAAACAGTCCTATTAAGTAAAGTGGAAGCCTGGCCTCCTGGGTCAAGTCCCCTCTACTTCCCCCCGACCTTGCTGGACTGAGAAAGGTCCTCACCAAGGTCTCTTTATGATCACTAGTTCTTTTCTCTCTGCCAGTGGAGATCTCTACCATATCTTCCTCTTGCCTGGCGAGTTCTCTGACTTTAGTTTTCAAACCCTGAAAGGGAAATTTTTTCAAAGTTAGAGCCAGGAAAATATTTGCGACTGACCTTCACTGCTAAGATCAGCAGGGCCATCTTTTTATGTTAGCAAAAGCAAAACACAATCATTCGCAAAATCTTTGCTACTGAGTCAATGCATCACCCGGTCCTGCAGCCAGAGGACCACCAGAGGACAAACCTGAGAGGAGTCCTCCGGAGCGCCACCTAGCATGAGCGCGGTCAGTTCATGCAAGCCCATGAGTATCTGGTAGTTATTACTCTGGGTCAGGAAAAGGGTTCAGCAGCCGCCCAGCCGACTTCTTCCAGCTGTCTTGCATGGTGGGGTCACACGGCCCTCATCACTCCTTGGGATGGGCGGACCCACAGCTCCCGAGATTGGTTTTCCTCTTCCTTTCCCTTTGATATTCATTCGTCACTGTGGTCATTTGGCTGGCTGGGATTTTGGCTCAGTTCACATGCAGCTGCCCCTGAGTGGAACTGAGACACATATTTCTGCCCAGATATATTCACCGTACTCAATGCGACTGCAGTAAAACTACTTACAAGAGCTTAGAATTTTCTGTTCTTACCACGTTAAAGCTGTTGGGGATCGGAGGTGGCCGGAGACAAAATGAAAATGATTTAAAGAAAAGAAACCAAAACAAATTACCATAAGCCTTCGAATCTAATTCCAACGTTAATCCCAAATTGTGATAAAACGTTTTATTTTTGACTTTTACTTTGATCAAAGACCTAGCTAAATATTCTGTAATGTTTTATCATATTATGTGAAATATATTGTTTGTCCATTTTTGACTTATTATTTTTTAAAGGTGTTTCTTTGTGACTGCAAGTGTATATGCATCTTTCCAAGACCTTTCCTTGAAAATATGCTTGTAAAGTAGGAAGACAGTTTTTTCACTTTTGGACTTAAATCCTGAAAATGACAAAGAACTTACTCCTGTCAATAGAAGTGTCTAGAGGGAGAGAGATCTGATTGAGATCTGATGTATCTAGAGGACCCCAAAACAGGCACTTATTCCAAGTAACCTAGAAGTGGAGGAGTGGAATCTAATATCTGCGAGGAGTGGACTTGAAACTGTTGTGTAGCACTGAGTGATTATTTTTATTTTTCACCCAATGTTTTTAGTCTCCTATAGATTTATCTGCAAGGATCTTCAAACTATCCAGTAACATTTTGTTTCACTTTGTTGCTTAAAAGTTTTCAACAATAATTACAAAGACAGTAACTAACTCTCATCGTGTGCTATGAGCCAGACACAATTCTTTTCATGTAATAACTCATTTATTCTTACAATGACTCAATGAAGCAGGTGGTTTTGTTATTCCCAAGTATATGTCAGAGAACCAAGGCAAAGAAAAAGTGACTTACCGAAGGTCACATTGGAATTTAAGCCCAAATAATGCTTATCAATATTCTTTGTGTGTGTATTTATGTATGTATGCATGTACTTTATTTTCCAATTATAATTAACATATAATATTATATTATCCACTGTTATTGTTGTCCACAATTCTCCATTATTATAGAATAAAAACAA
>NW_011888849.1:7627216-7629582 GCF_000151845.1 Pteropus vampyrus | reverse complement strand
TTACTGTAGAAGAATGAGGGAAGAAAGGTGGATTCTATGCTGGCTTCAAGTTTTGGCACACTGTGGGGTTGAAATAGACAATGAAAGTCTGATTTAGAACAGATTCCAATGATGAAAGGACTTTGGTGATTTCCTACTTCTTGTTGCAGCATTAGAAGAGATACTACGATTGAGAACAAATATAGGTTTTTATGAAAATTGTGGAAAAAGTTAAAAATTCTGCCCCATGCAAAAATGGTTTACTTTTTTACCCTCCAACCAATTCCAGAAAGTGTTTTTATAATAAAGGAGTAATATTTAAAAGTTCTTTAAGACAGCGTCCTCGTATTGAGCGAGACCAGAGAACACACAGATGAAGTGTTGCACAACCAACAAGGCCTTAGCATTTCCAGCTGCCTAAAGATGAACTTTCACATATTTTCTTTGAAATATGTTATTTCTCCCTTGTCATATTTGCCTTTATTTTTAATCCTTCCCTTTTTAAAAATAATTCTTCACTGATTCAGAAGACGTGTAGGCAGAAACTAAAAAAAAAAATAAAGTAAATGCTTCACAGTCAATAAGCTTTCTGACTTCTGAGTTTATTCATAGGAAAATTGTTATGCGGGTAAAAAGAATAATGTAAATCACATTTAACCATTTGCATTTAACAACTTTCTTATTGAAACAGCGGCTATCTGAACATTTAGGATATGTATTGTCTGAAGCCATACAAGCCCTGTGCTGACCTCCCACCCTGGAGTCTGTGATTTACACAGTTAAGATCAATTATCAGCCAAAAGAAGTTTAGGGATTGTCATTACTCTCAGGAATGCATTTCTCTGTGCCTTCAGTCTCAGGTCAAACCCAACTCTAAGAAATCAACTTTTAAAAATTTTATAAACTCTACAATCATAATTCTAGAAGGTCTAGCATAGTATAACCATCTATAGTAAAGTAGATAAGTAATATTTAAGGAGAAAGACAGACAATTGCTGGTTTACTTCTTTGTGCTAAAATTCCTTTCTCATGTCTTAATAGTCCAAATAAACCAACTCCTGGGTGACCAAACCTCAAAATTCCTAATATCTCAGTGAACTGGGAGGGCAATGTGATACAGTATCTTGTGTTGGATTCTGATCTAGGACTAGATTGCAAGAGCATTCAGTGATTTCATAGTGCTGTTAAGAGTCTCATTTTATCAATTTCTCCTTAGATATAAAGACCAACGGTGAATCTCTCAGAGGGCCAGCAAGAAAACTGAAATGATTGATTTTTCTAATTTCATTTCAGCCTCCAAGGCTGCCAAGATTATATGTCAAAAATCAGAACATGTAAAATTTATAGAATTATTTAATAACATTAGCCCAAAAAGATGTTCTTCTAGTTAAAATGTCCTTCCAACCAGGTTTTCCTTTTCTAGATTTTTCACCATAATAGTCCCATTTGTTTCCTACCTAAATAAATGCTGATTTAATGTTCACATGCATCAGAAAACAAATACAGAAACTATTTTTTCTACTTTTCAGAACTAGCCAACAAAGTTATAGGAAAGTACTGCCTCTACCACTAAGAGTTCTCCTTGGGAAAACAACTGGGGAATCACAGAAATCATTTGAACATTAGTCACATGACTATTAACAAGGTTTCGAAACTTGAAGGGAGCCCAGATAGTCACAAAGTGATTCAGTACTAAGTTTGGGTCTTAGAATCAAAGTGAAAACAAGGTGCTTTACCCAAGGCAGCAAGAAGAAGGAAAGGCCAGAGGAACAGAGCCTCTGGCCCAGCAAGGGAGACTAAGAGCAACTATGATACCAAATAGTATCTATAGGAGAAAAATGTTAAGGCCAAGTGCCAGGCAGAAGGAGAACATGGTTTAGAACTAGAGTTAAGAGAAAGGTAAGAACTGTCCTGGGCAACTGTTTTCAATGAAACTAAAAGGTCCTAAATATGAATAAGCCAAGATGCCTTAAAGGAGGTCAAATAAGATTGTGAAGATATTTGAAATATCATTCTTTATCCAGATGGCTATTTGAAATGCGAAGAGTATTTACAGACTATCAAAAAGGTAATCTCAAAGACAAGTACTATACCTCTCTGAATATTCACAGTTCTTAATGATTGCATAATATAAATATGCCTGGTCCCCAGAAGGGCTATTCAAAGTACCTTATGACCTTCTAATCCTGATCATGACTTACTGGACCAGTAGTAAACAGTTCACCCAATACTAGGGAATTCATTTTCTAGTCAGCAGCCAATATTATTATTTTCAAGAATTTCTATTAAGACTAACTGTATTCAGTAGGTGAAACACTCGAGCTGAAAGGTCCTGTGGATTCTTGAATATAGAAATTTTAAAATATAGAGATGAGTTTAAATAGGAA
>NW_011888849.1:7620427-7626516 GCF_000151845.1 Pteropus vampyrus | reverse complement strand
CTCAAAAGTTTCTTGCATTGCTTCAACAAAACTGATGTCTGTCTTCGTAGTTGTCTACATACTTAACATTCATAGGGTTTTGTCAGTGAATGAAGAGGAGTTTTAAATTATCATAATAGGTACAATGCAATACAAGTAGAATGACAAGAAAGAATTAACTATTATCAACAGAGATTTCTGTAAAAGGGGACAATTTATGCTAAATCTAGATACCAACACTGACCAGAATAGTCTATTTGGTAGAGATGTCTATTCATAAATATACATGGATGGGTGGGTTTTATATCTGCATTTTATTTTAACTTTTAAAAGATTTTTGGGAAGGTCCGAACATAATGCTGACATGACTATTGTGTACATTTTAAAGTACATTAACTTAAGCATACATGTATATAACTCAAGGAAATATTATTGAGTAGATTCACATTGAGTAGCTAAGACAATTCTGTAGAGGTTAAGATAGCCAAATTTAGACACAGATTTGTTGAGTAACATACTAGAGCATGACCTTCGACAACACAGTCTGCCTTCCTAATTTCTTGGTCTATAGAATAAAAATAATAAGAGTACTTACCTTATACTCTTGTTGGGAAAATTATGTAAAATAAACTAATTGGCATAAACCTAATTCACACTAGGTACTCAGTACTGTGGAGTGATGATGGTAATGATCATGACTATCACAATGATATGAATATCTAGCTCTTCCTCATGGTGGATCTGCTCTGAATATTTTTTATAACATTACCAATTTTTAACAGCCCCTGTCATTCAAGTAGTTTCCCTACCTCCAACTGTTGTAGAACCAAATAATTGTCATAGAGATGAAATTATTTGGTGAGACTAAGCATGTTTTTCCTTAAAATACACTTAGAAAGGTCTTCCCAAGGAGTTCTACCAGAATGACAACAAAAAATGTTTTTAAGCATGGTCCTGAATATTAACATTCTGAATATAAATGAGCTCCCTTACTCTATTTCCTATAGGAAAAATTGTCAAACTACACACAATAGAGAAATGCAGGAGAGAGAAGCAGTTTTCGTAGGAGATCCCAAAGAGTGATTTTAAATCTCTCAAGGCTCCCGCTTCTCTCTTTGAAAATAGGGTAAATAAAGATATGTTAAAACTCATCCACTCCCAAAATTTGAAAACATTTATTCATAAAGATATATGCACTCTGATGTTCATTGCAGCATTATTCACAGTGGCCATGACATGGAAAAAAACTGAAGTGCCCTTTGATAGATGATGGAAAGGATGAAATATTGCCATTTGCAACAACATGGATGGATCTCGATATTATCATACTAAGCGAAATAAGCCAGACAGAAAAAGGTGAGAACCGTATGATTTCACTTCCATGTGGGATATAAAACAAAGCAACAAATGAACAAGACAAACAAAAAAAAACCTATAGACACAGACAACAGTTTAGAGGTTACCAGTGGGGAAGCGGGGAAGAGGTAGAAAAGGGTAAAAGGGGTCAAATACATGGTGACAGAAGATTTGACTGTATTATCGAATTGTATACTTGAAACCTATATGTTTATTAACCAATGTCACCCCAATAAATTTAATAATAAAAAATTTACCTATATTTTCCCATTGAATAACCGTATTTGACCATTTAAAAGATGTTGATCTTTCCCCCACTGTAGATGTAGCATTAGCCTGCATTAAAGGTATGGCATTTACAAGAGGATTTATACTTGCATTAACCCTCTGAAATAAATAGATAGCGCTCCCCCCAAAAGGAGAATCCTATTAATAATTAACCTTTTGCATTTAATACCTTATAGCAAGGAGTCTTACAGTAAGCAAAACAGTTGATTTTACCTTGAGGTTCATAAAATTATAAAGCTGAATATGGAAATTAAGTTCTTAACTAATGACATCTTCATCACTATGCATTTGTTTAATACCTAAAATGTTTGCTTTATCCTCTAAGCTATAAAGTCTACCCAGAGCCACATTTCTATTTGGCCATATTCTTTGCTATCATTATTTATTAAATGTGTTACAAATGATTTTTAGATGACTAGCTAGAAAGCCACTAGTCCTATTCACTCGAAATATATTGTGGCACGAAAGCTGTCAAGACAAAAGCAAAGGAGCATTATTACTTGATTCTAAATGTTGGTGAATAAAATGGAATAGAGTGAAAAGAAGAAAATTACTCCTCTACCTTCATTGGTGAGACAGAGGGATTGTTAAAGAAGGGTTTTTTAAAAATAATAATAATATAAGGACTCACATATAGTTATAAAATGAACGCATGGTGATGATTTTATTTACCTCAATATTAAATGAGAGAACCACAAGTGTTTTACAAACAGTTCAAAGGAAAATCCAAAGACAGGCACATTCATAAACCAGGAATATTGACATGAATTTACAGATAGATTCAAAGCTGGGTTTTCCATAGAGGGGCTATATTTGTCCCTTCTTTGGACCAAATTATTTGCTTCTTTATAGACAGAAATTATTTACATTGCTACCTAAATTTAAAGAGTTGTAAAATAGCTCAAGTGAAATGAAAGGCACAGAGCTTCCGTATAATCAGAATCAGATAACCAGGAAGGTTATGCTATAACAATTCATAGTATTCACGGAAACACATATTTTCCCCTACAATCAAATAGAATACTTTTTAAAAGAAATCTATGTGCAAAATTAGTTCATTCAAGAGGATAAGACAGTAGAAATGATAGAATACTAAGTTGAAATGTCCCCTGAGATATAGGTTAAATACATACCACTGCTTCTATGTTAGCAAATACCAGAGTCGCAATCAGTGATAGGAAGGCAAACAAATACCTTACTGCATGATATCCATTAATATGAAACTTGCTTCTGATTGAAAGAAATTTGTAGGATTGGGTGAGAGGAAATAAAAGTACATCTCATTTTGATAACAGAACAGTATCAGGAAAGCTACCTGGAGAAGTTACGGCCTTACTTTTATGGTATATGAACATTACGGTCATTGCAATTCTGTTATAATTCTAAGAGATTTTAAATCCCACTACTTTAGATTCTAACTCTTGGCTGATAACAGCTTGTAAAGCACCAGCATAGATTTTACACACGGGGATCACATAACCCCGAATGCTATAAGGGGAAATCGAACAGGTTTGTCTTCTTAACTCTATATTTGAAGTACAAAATGTTAGAAAATATTTTTCAAAGAAGAAACAAGTTACTCTGTTGTGCAGTAAACAAAGAAGGACTGAAATGTAATTATCTTAAATAAATAAGGATGAAAGAGAATGGATGCTTTAGCAATATAAATTCTGCCACTGATTTTCCTGATTTTTTTGATTAATTAGTAAGCACATACACAATATAATAAATGAATGAATTAGAGATTCCTACGCTCTGGCAGCTCACCATCAATTTAAGAAGAGACACTTGAGAAAAACAATAATTAGAAATGAGAGAAGAAGCAAGACAAGTGCTCTCTGAGAGACACGTGGATCACTATAGAGTGTCATTAATTATGGTGTCCTCACTTAATGGTTATCTGCAACGGTCAGCCCAGGGTCTAACAAGGTCATATTTCATTGGTGACAATTTTTACACATGCAAGAGCAGAGACAGAAAATAAGTAGAGAGCAGTATTAGGTAATCAGGACTTTGGAATATTCTGGAAATCTGCATGTGTCATAAACAAAGAGTCTGTTTCTATAGGAACACACACATTTAAACTTGTTCAGGAAAACAAAGGAAATGGTCACATTCACAGCAAGGCACAGCTCTCTGTATTACCTGAAATAGCTGTAAAGTTTGCCTTCATTTCCTTACCTGCCCCATTGCTTCTCTCTTCTCTTCTCTTGACTCTTGAATTAATTCCTGTAAAAATACAAGAGCCAGCACCTAACACCAGTTTTCCAACCAATATTTTTCCTTAGTAGTGCCTGCTGAGTATAATCTGGAGAAGTCTCCAAAAGTCCCCACCTCATAGTCCTCTACCCTCTTACATCCCCCACTAATTTAGACTACCCACCACTCCTACCACAAGATTAGTAAACCCTGAAGCTTGACAATCCTACTCAGAATCTTTTTTGGGAAGTAAGATTGTGTGTCTCCGCTCATGCTCAGTTATGTTGTGTGATATATACAAGTATTAGCACTGCTTGCTTACTCTTTCTTTTATTCTTCCCTTTTTCATTGGCCTATGCCCTTTTCCCCCTCTTCACTATTTGTTCTTCTATTATTTTTATACAGTCAAAGTGTAAATGTAGAGAAAGAATAAATATTGAAACAGTAATATTAGGCTTCATTTATCACTCAACATGTCATAGATGTCCATCCTTCCTTAACTCCTCTGAGCTTGTTTCCTGCTCTACAAATTAAAGGTAATGATATCTATCCCAACGAGTTGTGAAAATTAAATACTGTTCATACATATAAGGTACTCTCTAGTATTTATTGCCTAGTATGCACCCCCAAAATGGTGGCTATTTATTATTACTATCATTAAAAATGTTTCCTACACTTTCTGGGCCTTCTGTCTTTTCCCCCATAGTACAATCTTTTAAACTTTCTTGATTCACACAAATTTACATCATCTAGAATTGATGATGATGATAAAGAAGAAGATAATGAAATGAATAGTAGAAATATAATAATGAATATAAAGATCATGAAGAAAGAGGAAGAAGAGAAGAAAGAGGAGATACATTTAGTTCATTTTGTTATCACTTTGGGCCACTTTAGCATCATCCCTAATCTTCCGACAAAGAAATGGAGGGTTGACCAAGTTCACATGGATATTAAATGGCAGAGCCACATTTTGAACGAAGTCTATGCTGTTAATCACTACACTACTTTTCTTTCGAAGATTGAATGATAATCTGAGGACTTTGCCTCATGATAAAGGCTACTTCCCCTTACTTTTAGAGAGAGTGTATTTTTCTCTGGGATGGAGATGAGAAAGGAAATGCTCAAAAAGTGAGGTGTGGGGGAGACAGTTTATCACATGGCAGTTCAGGTGCTTGATTGATTTGTGGTTTCAGCAACTGTGCTGTCCAGTGCAGAAATCAAAGAATGCTCATTGCTCATCACTATTCCCTGTCCCCTGACTTTTCTTTTATCTCAAATAATGGAGAATCCTGTTATGGATTAGCCGGATCACTGACCCACAGTTCTAGGAGTGGAGCTTTAACAGAGATTAAAATTTAAGTGCAAATGGGCACTGCTACAGACTGTGTCCCCTCAAAATTCATATGTGAAAACCCTAATCACCAATGTAATGGTATTTGGAGGTGGGGCCTTTGGAGCCTCTTAAATGGGATTAGTGATCTTATAAGAAGAGACAGGATGATCTCCCCCTCTCTCCCTACCACGTGATACTACAGCAAGAAGACAAACCAAAAAGAGAGATCGCACTGGGAACTGAATCAGTGGGCACCATTATCTTGGACTTTTCAGCCTTTAGAACGGTGGCAAATAAATTTTTGTTGCTTAAGGCACCCAGTCTATGGTATTATTGTTATAGCAGACTGTTATTTCAGATTACATGAAATCCAAGAAGGAACCAAGGACAGTGTTTGAGTGGAGGTAATCTTAAAAAAAAGCTGGATTAGTTATACATGTAGTGCTGGAGGATTCTACTCTAGGAGAAAGAATTGAAAGCCTAGGAAATTCCACAGCAGGAGTCAGCACCAAGAAAGCCTATGAACTCTATCTATGGAGGAATCTGCTAGAAATATAGAAGTAAAGCTTCATTCCTAGATGGAAATTCTCTTTATTAATTAATTAATATAGCACTAGAATGTCAGAAATGCAGGGAGTAGAGAGGAATTGGAAAGAATAGAAGTTTTACATATACAAAATGAACACAAAAAGGAAAAAAAAGGCAAATCAGAGAAATTCTGAAGATTAGCAATTCTACTATAGCAGATTTTAAATATTAAAAAAAAAAGAAACTATTGTGCTCTTATTAACTTGTTCTAAATTTTAGAAGATTTCTTCCAATTTCTTTCCATCCACAGGTACTAGACTCAGGAAAATTATTATGTTGGTAAAGATGAAGTTGTATACACACACACTCTTCTGATTCCTCTATACATGATTTTTCTCCAAAA
>NW_011888849.1:7611892-7620377 GCF_000151845.1 Pteropus vampyrus | reverse complement strand
GAGTTGTGAAAATTAAATACTGTTCATACATATAAGGTACTCTCTAGTATTTATTGCCTAGTATGCACCCCCAAAATGGTGGCTATTTATTATTACTATCATTAAAAATGTTTCCTACACTTTCTGGGCCTTCTGTCTTTTCCCCCATAGTACAATCTTTTAAACTTTCTTGATTCACACAAATTTACATCATCTAGAATTGATGATGATGATAAAGAAGAAGATAATGAAATGAATAGTAGAAATATAATAATGAATATAAAGATCATGAAGAAAGAGGAAGAAGAGAAGAAAGAGGAGATACATTTAGTTCATTTTGTTATCACTTTGGGCCACTTTAGCATCATCCCTAATCTTCCGACAAAGAAATGGAGGGTTGACCAAGTTCACATGGATATTAAATGGCAGAGCCACATTTTGAACGAAGTCTATGCTGTTAATCACTACACTACTTTTCTTTCGAAGATTGAATGATAATCTGAGGACTTTGCCTCATGATAAAGGCTACTTCCCCTTACTTTTAGAGAGAGTGTATTTTTCTCTGGGATGGAGATGAGAAAGGAAATGCTCAAAAAGTGAGGTGTGGGGGAGACAGTTTATCACATGGCAGTTCAGGTGCTTGATTGATTTGTGGTTTCAGCAACTGTGCTGTCCAGTGCAGAAATCAAAGAATGCTCATTGCTCATCACTATTCCCTGTCCCCTGACTTTTCTTTTATCTCAAATAATGGAGAATCCTGTTATGGATTAGCCGGATCACTGACCCACAGTTCTAGGAGTGGAGCTTTAACAGAGATTAAAATTTAAGTGCAAATGGGCACTGCTACAGACTGTGTCCCCTCAAAATTCATATGTGAAAACCCTAATCACCAATGTAATGGTATTTGGAGGTGGGGCCTTTGGAGCCTCTTAAATGGGATTAGTGATCTTATAAGAAGAGACAGGATGATCTCCCCCTCTCTCCCTACCACGTGATACT
Organism: Pteropus vampyrus; assembly: GCF_000151845.1. Lineage (NCBI taxonomy): Eukaryota > Metazoa > Chordata > Mammalia > Chiroptera > Pteropodidae > Pteropus > Pteropus vampyrus. The sequence continues at coordinate 7,619,399 of NW_011888849.1, read as the reverse complement.
ACAGCAAGAAGACAAACCAAAAAGAGAGATCGCACTGGGAACTGAATCAGTGGGCACCATTATCTTGGACTTTTCAGCCTTTAGAACGGTGGCAAATAAATTTTTGTTGCTTAAGGCACCCAGTCTATGGTATTATTGTTATAGCAGACTGTTATTTCAGATTACATGAAATCCAAGAAGGAACCAAGGACAGTGTTTGAGTGGAGGTAATCTTAAAAAAAAGCTGGATTAGTTATACATGTAGTGCTGGAGGATTCTACTCTAGGAGAAAGAATTGAAAGCCTAGGAAATTCCACAGCAGGAGTCAGCACCAAGAAAGCCTATGAACTCTATCTATGGAGGAATCTGCTAGAAATATAGAAGTAAAGCTTCATTCCTAGATGGAAATTCTCTTTATTAATTAATTAATATAGCACTAGAATGTCAGAAATGCAGGGAGTAGAGAGGAATTGGAAAGAATAGAAGTTTTACATATACAAAATGAACACAAAAAGGAAAAAAAAGGCAAATCAGAAAAGTTCTGAAGATTAGCAATTCTACTATAGCAGATTTTAAATATTAAAAAAAAGAAACTATTGTGCTCTTATTAACTTGTTCTAAATTTTAGAAGATTTCTTCCAATTTCTTTCCATCCACAGGTACTAGACTCAGGAAAATTATTATATTGGTAAAGATGAAGTTGTATACACACACACTCTTCTGATTCCTCTATACATGATTTTTCTCCAAAATAAAATTCTGGCATCGTCTATAGCAACAATGCAGATATAAAATGAAATTATTTGCCATGTTCTGGGATTATTTAGTTTGGGATATACTACTACGTAGGGAAACTTTTTCTTAGGTCAAGAGTTACTGTAGCAAAAATATCTGGTCCTAAAATTCTTATGTGTGTATATCCTCTAAGGTTTTGGAAAAATAAAATGTATAAGAGAGTTTGAGCTGTGTTTTTTTTCCAATTTCACAGATACTTTATTTAATAATGCTGAGGAGCAACATCAATTCCAGGGGAAGACAACTCGGCTGAGGCCGCTGCAAGAGAAAGCCACACTTCCAACAAGTCCCTCATGCCTGGCACTGAGCCCACTAGGAAGAAATGGGACTAGGAGTGTCCTTTGTACATATTCTAGGCCTTCAACTTTTCCATCAACAAAGGAATAGATGATTTATTTATTATAAGTTTAATTTTAGTTTTGAAACACAAACTTGACATAAAAAGGTAATTTATCTTTAATATTTCATAAGTTGTTCAATTTAGGGTATTTTATGTCGTATCTTAATGAAACAGTTTTTAAGACTGTGGGCTACAAAATCAGAAAAGAGTTATTCTTCCATTTTATTTTTTGATCCATGTGAATTTTAGAAAGTTATTTAACACCTCTGCCCTGTTTCCCCACCTGTAAAGTTGATATATTGATAGTATCTACCTCATAATATAACTATAAGGATTAAATGAAAAGCTATGTGAACAGTGCCTAGCCCAAGATATGTATTTAGTAAATATTAGCTAATCACTGCTGTTGTTATTAATATGTTGTCTTTGTTATTTTTTTATTGTATGCATTATGATACTATTTGGTGATCTGGGTTTGAGAAAGTAGGACAAGAAGAGGAGAAATATTTACAATTAACAAGGTACTTAGTGTGTACTATGCTCTGAGCTGAGCACTATCACCCAGTCTCTCACTTATTGCTCACTAGAATCCTATTGCTGACACTAAAATTGTACAGATAAGAAAACTATGGTTCAGATAAATCAAATAACTTCCCAAAGATCAACACATTAACTGGAGAATCTAAGGTCGATGCTCTATAAAGAACACTATTTTGCCTCACATAAGATATAGCTGAAAATTTTTCAGGAAAAGTAAAATTAGAAATTGAGTGAGTTGAAAATTTTTCAGGAAAAGTAAAATTAGAAATTGAGTGGCTTCTTAGTGTATAGCGTGGCTGTGGAGTCAGTCTTTAAAAAGCTTCCACAGCAGGATCAAAGGTTCTCATTAAAGCTTTTGGGAACTGACCAGCCCATCTTACCTCTAACAGGTACACAGACAGGAATTGAACCAATGGTCCATGAAATGGAGTCAAGGTTTCTGTGATGCTCTCACAGATTTCTCCTCTTCTTGTCCTACTTTCTCAAACCCAGATTACCAATATATCAGTGGTGGGCAGGAAACACCTCGTTCTGACTCACGAGAACTGACCGCTTGAGTTTTTGGAATTTTAAGAGCCAATTGTTAAACATAAACATTATTAAAATTTTAATTATATAAACATATCAAATCAATTTTATTAAAAACTAAGGTAATAAATACTAACACTCATCACTTCCTAATTAGATTACTATATCTTACTATTATCTATGCTCTTGTGATTAATTGCTTTCATTGTATCTCTATGGTAGAAATGCTATAACATAGTGTGGCACTGCGCATCTCTTCTTAAATGCATGTTCAGTGATGTCATGTTGATAGCCTAATATCAGCCTTGGTGATAGCATTTACAGCATGGAAATTATCAAATGAAAAAACTCAAAGCTTGATTTATCATTTTGTTGATTGTCTACAACTAAGAAAGTGATGAAAAAGATGTTAAAAATGAAGTTTAAAGTTTAAAATGTGTTCTGTCTGTAGCTGTTACATTGTGAATAGCACAAAAAATGGAGGCTGTAGCTTTCCAGTATTCAAAAATTATATTTCGATTATATTTAGCAAAGTCATTTCACTGATTCATCATCCTTGTTTTATTTTCATCTTACTCCTTAATGTAAATGAAAATACAAATCAATATTCATGTCAGAGCTACATTTATCTATTAGTTACAATAGTGGTTTGATTACGGATACATGAGTTTGGCAAAAATTGATGCAAGCTTTCTAGAAGAATCAATTGGTGATGTGGAATTTACAATGAAAATTATTGACATTTTATTATTATTTCTAAATAAAGTGCTATACATACTTTATATTAATAAAATTGGTAATGAGCTTATGTACATATACATTATTGTTTTGCTTTGATTTGCAGAACCTGCACTCAACTCATCCTCAAGGGGAGGAATATGCCTATGGATCAGATTATTGTCCTTGGATGTACATCTTTCAAAAGAGTTAAAGATTATACACATAGATATCCGTCTGTCTTCTGGTACTCTTGTTTCATGAAACCTGGTCATCTCTGTTTTACTTGGCTGCCTTCTCCCTTTCTAGACTGACTTCATTCCACTTACTGAGAACTACTACAACTGCTGTTTCTAGTTGCCTCTAACCCTTGCCATTAAAGCAGGAAGCTATGAGGCACAGGGGTGGGGTTGAGGGGAAGGAAGTAGATGAGATTACACATACCGCATTGGTGAGAGACCTCAAAGCCAGCTCTTGGTGTAGGCAGATCAATTCTCTGCATCTAATAAAGTTCTAGTTTGTGTTTTGGGGCCAAGCCTACAGCGTAATGAAAAATGCTCTTTTATCCATCATTTTACTCTGGCAATATATATTCCCTTTGGAAACTTGGAGTACCTTAACCCATTTTTTTTTTTTTTTTCAAATAGATTTTGTACCAGTATAGTGTTCACAAATTACAGAAACAGCATCTCTCTCTGATTACAATGGTACCCATCACCTTTCCCTCAACTTGGGTCCTTAGCAACATTCGAATTAGAAGACAAAACCTAATTGGTTCCAGGATCTATATGATCATAACACGGTTCCTTGGAACAATAGGAAAGAAAGGTAAAAAATCATGAAACATTGCAGAGGTTAAAAAAGTTGCTTTTTTTTTTTTTTCTGTTAGCTCTGTAACTTGTGAAACAAATTCATGGTGCTAATCGTTCTACTACATGATGAAAAATCACAGATTGTCTTTGTCAAGATAGAGAATTAAAAAAGAAAAACTAAGCATTCTGGGAGAGGTTTGGTAGTTGTCACCTGTACTTCCTATAGTTAGGAAAAGCAACTGTGTCCCTGACAGTCCATGAGGGATCAGTGACACAAAAGTTACACATGGGATGAGGAAGAAGCCTTGAGATGTAGAGCACAGTGGCCAGAAGCTGCTTTTGAATGTGGATATTTCTGCTCATAGATGAGTAAATGGAAAGAATCTATAAAAATAGATTTCACAAGAGAATCCCATGACTGTTTCTGGAAAAAAAAATCCTCTCACTCTGGCTTTTATTTGCCCACTTTTGATGAGCAATTTTTACAAACAATATTTTCTTTTCCTTTTAGTTCTACTATAACAAAAACAACTGCAAGCACGATTATAAAGGACAACTAACACAATCTCATTAGAGAAAAAAATAGCAAAGGGAGACTAGAGAACTGTTTCTCTGTCTAAATGTGGCAGCTGATATTTAATTCCAAACAACTGTTGTCCATAGAAATACAGAGCCTGTGTTGCCAGATCTTTCAATGTTTTACAGAAGTCAGAAATATGAATTTTATTAAAAATATCAAAATTTAAACATTGAGAATTACCAATAATTAAAAAAAAATCTTAGTAAACCAGAAACATGCAGGGTAAACAAATTGTACCTGAAGGTCAATTTTGAGACATTAATGTGCAACTGCTACCAGAAATTCACAAGGTAACTAAAAGGACATGAGGCTTTTTATCTTATTTTATTACAAAAACTAAACACAAATTAGCTTCTAAGTACAATACTATGCTATAACTTACGGATGATTACAAGGAGTGAGAGGGCTCTTTACTATGTAAAATCACCTCTTTACTTCCAAGTTAGATGATGTTTGTAATTTTTTATTATTCCAAAATGCCTAATGACCTGAATAGTACGGCATGAATCAGGCAAAGCAGTGATTTGATTACCTGATAATGCATGATTTAGCTGCACATTTGCATAGAGTTCATGCACTCCGTTGACATTTTAATTACAAATTTGACAAATCGATTTATTGACACACCAGATAAAGGCATTCACACTTAACAGGCAAAATCATAGAGTTATATAAATTCATCTTGTGGTATTTCAGGCAGCCAGTCTATGTAAATATGTTTCATTCAGAAACGAATTTTTATTGTGAATGCCTTAAGTAAAAAGCTTTCTTATACGATTGATGATTAGCCTATAAGAAATCTCATATTGCCTTATTTATTTATAACTGATTAGTTAATAAAAAATGAGTTCAAAATTTTTCTTTCTGAATAAAGCAAATCTTTGTTTTTAGTACAAACAAATCGTTAACCAAATAATAAATAGATAAGGGTCTAATGATTGTAAACTTCCAGTAACTATACTACCAAACTTACAAGCCAGTTTTCAAAAGCAACTCATTGCCACTTCCATACTATTTAATGAGCCTTTTTATAATGTTCTCATTCAATGAGAATAAGAAGCAAAAAATGTAGAACAATGTTTCCCGTGATTGTCAGGGAGAGCATTATTCAACACTTATGGCAAATATATTTACATGTTGCCAGCACCTCCATCTCCGAGCTAAAGCTATAAATGTTTGACTAACTTCCAATGAAATATTTATGACAGTTTCTCCTGAGAAATAATTGCTATCTCCATAATACCTGCAATAGGAAAACGTAGTTTGGAAAATGTATGTTTCTTTATGGTTCGGCAGAAGTTCAGAATCAAAGGATTAGTGAACAAGGAGATTTGGTCACTCCAGTCCCGTACCTTGCATAGTAGTCATATGCAAAACTTGAAGATTCATAAATATATTTTTTGGTGATCTTATGCTTCTTAAGATCAGGAAAATATATTTTCCTGTTGATCTTATGCTTCTTATTATTGCTGAATTCTAACCATCACACTTGAACTGGATCAAGATCACCATAAATATTGGAAGACTGATTGTGATTCCAGAGTTACAAATGTAACTCAAAGGTGAAAGTCTGCATTTCGGAATCACTGTACAGCTTTTCAAATATACACGTTTCCTGGATTCTGACCCCTGGCTGGGGTAGTGTCCAGAAACTTGCATTTGTTTAAAGCAATACCGATTTTTGAGGCATGTATTTATGACATTGATTAAACAGGGAATACTAAGTGTCACTAAGTGGCACTTATATTTCTTATATTTCTTATATTTCTTGAGTTCAGTGTTTCTTATATTTCTTGAATTCAGTGTTTACTTTCCTTGAGATTATAATGGATGTATTATTAAAACGGCAAGAGAGAGAGAAATGCTGGTAAAATTTAATAGAAAGCCAAGGAGTGGTTGGCTAATCCAGAGTTAATAAATAAAATGTTTTCCCCCAAATGGAAAATGTTGTTTCTCTGGATATTTTTCAATAACTGAGGCTAGCTAGGGCTATCTTGCTATCACATGTACTCAAGAAGTAAAAGCTAAATGAATCAAAGGAGTTTTTGGTATATCATGTTATCAAATTTTAAGTTCAATTGATATTTTTTTCACTAGACTAGTTGTTGCACATGATTTACTTAAATAAAGTGACAATTTAAGCTGTACCTACATTACACTAAAATATAACTCAAAGAGGAATGTAAAATCAAATGGATTGTGTTCACACTCATTTTGCTGATTCATAATACTTTTCACTTTTTAACCTTCCATTGCAGTGCTTTAGGGACACAGTCTCAGCAGCAACTACATAAAACCCCAAGATTCATTCTCAAAGAAAAGTGAGTGTTCAGGATGAAAAGACACGACTTTTTCCTCTATGACTGCCCAGGGATTAAAAGCGCTATTGAGAGGATTTCATTCAGCATCTCTATTCCCACCCTGAGGAGAAATATATCCTTATAATTGACTCCTGCATACTAAGCAGAGAGCTTAGCTAGCCCAAGGCAAAGTTCAGAAAAGACCAAGATAGGTTTGGGGACCCTTCAAACCCTGATAACTACCGCTGACTTCCAATGCTGCCTTTAGGATGACTAGTGACTTCAGAACCATACCTAATTCAGGCCAGTATTTCTCAAAGAGGGTTCGAGATCTAAAACTTTTCTCAATCCTGATAAAACCAGCAGTGCTTTAGGTCAGCACTTTATTGACTGCTTTTGAAAACCTACTAAACTATTTGAATCTATAAAACTAGAGTCCATTAATGACTTGCATCCCATATGACTGTTTCCAAATGGAGTCTTTCACCCACAAGTCTTTGACACAAAAAAATAAATATTGGGGAGACCTTCCCATTTACTGTTAGGCCTAGAGAGAAAATGGATTTGGAGATGAGGTCCTTTGAGCGCTCTTGAAGTCTGGCGTGGTATGTAGTTAACACATATAGGGATGATTGTGATTCCAGAGTTACAAATGTAACTCAAAGGTGAAAGTCTGCATTTTGGAATCACTGTACAGCTTTTCAAATATACACGTTTCCTGGATTCTGACCCCTGGCTGGAGTAGTGTCCAGAAACTTGCATTTGTTTAAAGCAATACAGATACTGAAACACAGTTAGAGTTGAGTGCCACTTGGAACTAGATTCTGGTTATTAGATCATTACTAAGGTCCATTCCGTAATTAAAGTTCTTTCTCCTGGACCTGAGAGAGAACAATGTAGTCAATTGCTTTTTTTT
>NW_011888849.1:7574700-7610762 GCF_000151845.1 Pteropus vampyrus | reverse complement strand
CCAAATCATCATTATGGTCATAGTCTACACCGATCCTTCCCCTTGCCACCATCATTTGCAAACAAAGGAAACTAAATAATTGAGCCTCTATTATATGCCAAGCATTTTGCATATCTATATATCTCATTTGATACAATAACATATTATATTCTTAACAGTCAAAAAAAAATCTGCACCTAAATTCAGACTACTGTATTAGCTTGTTTATAATTTAGGGTCCATAGTCTCAACTAATTTCAGGGGGACATCAGTGGCAAAGAGAGAAACCCTTTGAAAGTCAGTATTCCTTTGGAGGATCTGAGGCTGCCTCAACAAGAGAATTTCATAATAACTCTTACTGATTAAATGGTTTCATTTGGGCCTTTTTAGGCATAAGACAACATCACAGGATTTTCCTGTTAAAGACAAGAAACTGTACTATATAAAAGGAAAAAGGCATGGATTTTGAAACGAGGAACTATAGGTTTGATACAAACTCCAGCACACATTAAATGTGTGATCTTTGGCAAATTGTTTACAGTCTTATGCATTGATATGTGGATATATTGACAAAAATTAGAAAATAACTTTACTTCTAGGATTGTGGTTATGATGAATTGAGATAAAGCATATGAAATGTCTACTACAGTGCCTAGATCACAATGTACCTTTGAAAATACAAGTTACTTTTTTTTCTACAAGTATTTTCTGGTCACCCTCACTAGGCTTTCAGTCAGGTAAATATATGTTAAATTGGAACATGAAGTCGCATAAACAATGCCTAGCTCTGAGTAGATGCTTAATAAATATTATGCTATATGGAATATAAATGGGATCTCTGCTCTATCAGAGCCTATAGTTTAATGGAAACAAATATGTACATACATGAAAATATGCTCTACAAATGAGCAAGAAGAGAGTTAGAGCTGTAAGATGTTAGCATATATACAATGTTAGCATATATACAATAAAGAGCCAACATGATAAAAGCCTCAAAAAAGAGGTGAGCTAAGGCTGAGATGCTATGGGGAGCATCTGAACACACATACAAGGTGGGGAAGATTATTCTATATTTGGGGAATTTCTTAAGCAAAGGAGCAGAGAAGAGTAAGCAAGAAGATGTTCTGATGAATTGAAAAGAAAGAGACTGATTAGAGAGGAGTAGCTGTCTGCTAGGAATAAGTTGCTTTGGGGATGGCCTCAAATGCTTAGTTAAGCAGTTTAGATTTTATTCTAAACCGCAGGAAAATATCGAAGGTTTTGGAACATTTAAGTGACAGATGGAATAAGTGTTTTAGAAAATGAGTTGGGCAGAATTTGTTGTGCTGAATTCCTAATATGTATGTGTTAGGATGACCTTGATAAAATCCTGGCATTAGCTAAAAATATTTTGAACATTTTCTTGTTAAGATGTGTTTAAATCAGGAATGCATTGTTTCTTGTCATTATACACAATAGAAAGAGTCTAATGTTCGAGACATTGATTAACTTGGGGTTTTTCGAAACTATCTCTAGCAGCTAGAGCTAGGGAGCTCATGGTGCAAAAAATGAATAGAGTTTGAAGAACAGGAAGGAGCTAGGACTTCAGATGCCCTTATTCTCCATGACTACAAGGATTTCCTGGATGTTGGAAAACTATGAGGTTTAGAAAAGAGTCTTGGAATCAAACAGATTGATTTCTGTGGATTTAATTAATTTATACAATACTTTTTACCCATTGGACAATTTCTTCCCAGCAAATCTCTAATCAAAGGTTAAATTCTAATTAATTTCACTAAGGATCGAAAATAGGGTAAATACACAGGGTAGGGATGTCCACACCACAGTATTGTGTAGATTCCTTTGAACCTAGTCTCATCACCATGAAAGGTTTGTTTCTTTCCCTCTGCCTGGCTCTGTGTCCTGTGTGGGCTGCTTTCTAGCCCTCTGGCTTCTTGTTGGGTTCACCTTATAGGGTGCATTGGTATAGATCTTAAAGCAGAAGGAAAAAGTCAGAGTGGGATCATCACCATTTCACTCCCCACTCCCAATCCCAACACACACACCTGAACTCACTCCCTTCTTGCTCACCTGAAGTTTGGTGGGTGGAGGCAGCTCACACCAGGTGACCCTGCTTCCAAGGCTCTAAGCCCTCTCACCTTGCCCTGTACCCCTGGTCCTGAAGGTTGAGTGCCTCACAACAGCCTTGTGCATCTCTCAACGCCTGGCTTCACCTCTATTTACAGCCTTTCTTCAATAAAACACTCTGGACTTAAACCTTCTAAGTGAGCCATCTGTTTTCTCCCAGGCCCCTGACTGGTTTACATAATTAGAACAGCCATTGTTACTTTACTTTGGCTCTTCCTATGACTTCAAATTTATACCCAAAATCTGAAATGCAAACATGTATAACTCATGTTTTTACAACCCAAATTTATTGCCTAAACCCCACAGACTAGTTCCACAGTCCTGATGCAAAAGTATTTTTCTTAAAGAGTAATATTTTAGTACTTAATCAAAGATAATCTCTGCTTTTCTGCCTGTAAATAATGACCAACACAATTTTCTGTCTTGGAATCATAGACATCCACACCTAACTCAATCGCAAGAGATATTTCTTGCACTTTTATTTACTAAGAGAGAGACTGGAAGAAATAGCCCAACACACGTGCGTAAAATGTACAATGTAAATAATAAATTGAAACCAAAGAAAAACCACTTGATATTCATTGTCTTTTAAACTTTTTAAATTACTTAGTATAGCTTACTTAGTAAGCTATAAATATTTACAAATGTTGTAATCAGTGTGTCCTTAAGGACTGAATATTTTTCCTTTGCTAGTTTTGTTACTTTTTGGGCCTCTGTCTTCATGGTTTCTTTGGAATTAGTTTCAAATATGTCTTCTACGGCAATAAAACACTTTGGTTCTAGGTCATTTAGTTTGTTTCTCTGGGCCAGGTGGTTTGGGGAAGGGGAAGAATTGAGAGAGGTTGTGGTTGAGAGTGGAACAGCCTGCATCAGTGTTAGTGTGATAGTGAACACTTTGATAAAATAGCAACTGTTAAGTAATTACTAAATGTTAATTATTTCTCTCAAAACATTTTACATTTTTAACATATTTAATCCTCATAACAACATGAGATATCATAATTCATATTTCACAGGTGAGATAATAAAAGTACAAAGAGGATAAAGAACTTGTCCAGGGTTCTACAGCAGTGAGTGTCAGAACTAAGACTTGAACCAGGCAGCGTGAGGTCCAGTGTAGAATCCAGGCTGTCAATCACACTGCCCCTTTATTCATACTGTAATACTCAGCTTCTTCCCTGACTGTTTGCTCATCTCAGCACAACAGGAAGTAAAAATAAATAAAGACATCTTTTCATGATACTTGTTAAACTTGAAGCAAAATGAAATATATCTCTGAAAAAGAAAGTCATTTTAGCAATGTCTGACCCCATCCAAATGGTGGCATAAATGCTCATGACAGCTGATTTCTGAAAGCTTGGGTCACTTCCATGGTGGGGAATAAAAGGCCCCAAACCATCCCTGGGCTACTGCTGACATCAGCAAGTCTAGGTTGGTCATGTTGGCTATAAAAATGTGTATAGACCACTGTCTCTTACCCACAATCCTTTTCCTGGTTTCCAGATATTACCATTGTATAATAACTACAGTCCCTTTCTACTCGTTTAGATAAAACTTATAATAATAAATCTCAAAGTTGTTGCAACATTTGTAAATATAGCTTACAAGAAATTTAATGTAAACGTTTAAAAGTGATTAATCTGTATTAAATGATTAACCTAACTTTTTTTTTTTTTTTATGCTTTCAGTGTATTTACATTGTACTCTTTAACTCACATGGGTTGGACTATTTCTACCTAGCAGACAAGATGTATCCCTGCTACGCAGGGTCCTTGATGGAACTTTAGGACAGCCAACAAGGCCCCAGGGTTTAGGTCAGAGGTTCCCAAACCTGGCTAATCCTGAACCATCTGGTCAGAGTTCCACAGATGCAAGTTCCCAGGCTCTGCCCTGGAGTTTCTGATTGTGATTCTAACAAGGATCCAAAATTTGCATTACTGTCTCCCCAAATGTTTATGATGGTTTGCCAGTGCAAAGATTTCACCAGTTTATATATCTCAAGAGGCTATGGACCTCCAATTGACTGGCCAGGAAAATATCTGTTGTTATACTCTTTCAAAAGATCAGATCATTGAAAGTACTTACCAGACTTCACAGAGTATATTTAATACTTACCTAAAGCTTTTAGTATAAACAAAGGATACTGTGCAGGAGAAACAGAGACTGCAGGCCGACATCAGGGCTCTCAGACCCTCCCAGGCACAGCTCTGCTTAAATCTTTTTCCCTGGAGAGTAGGCCTTGGTTACAGAGAACAAATGGGGTGTATTTCAAAATGGTTACTTTCTCCAACCCCTGACAAAGACACAGGTGATTTTTCTTTGCTACTTACCATGAGAACTTGGTAGAATTCCTGGATGTAAAACCCTCAAATATGCAGAGGCTCTCCTAAAACTGTGGCTCTAATGATTTTATTTCAATCTATAACTCAGCCTCCAGCAAGTCATCAAAATTACCATGTAAGTCTTCCTACCAGTTTCTAGTTTCATGATTTCTATTCCAGATATGGTAGTTTCAGCTGTGTCTCTCCGTATTCATCTGTCACAATAGATTTCAAATGGCAGTTTGCCCTGTGATTTCAATTCTCTGATGGGTTCAGGAAGTTGATTTTCAGTGTGTTCAAGCTTTTTTTTCTTATTATAAAGGTGGGAGTAATGACTTCCAAGCTTTTTATATGTCAGAGTTGAAAACTGAAATCTAAGAATGTTTTGGGTTAACCAAAAAAGTACAGTTGTAATAAAAAATAAAAACAAAAAAGGATTTATTTGACCAGAGAAGGGATTGCAATTTTGAAGGCACAGATCAGGCAACAATCTGAATTGTGCTTCAAAAAGAACAAAGAAAGACAGATTTTATAAAGGCAAAACCAAGAGAAGCCATTCTCGTTTAGGTCTCTCATGTAAATGAGGGGTGTTCACTACGTGAGTTGCAATTGGTAAGGCCAACGGATAATGCTGGTTGTCAAAATGGGTTGGTTCCCTTAAAGGTGAGACTGCAGATTTTCTGGTCATCAAGATGAGGAGAAAGTAAAGTCCAGATATGTCCATGTAGCAATCATTGATCCAAGATGTTTGCTGTTCAGCTTTGAGATGAATTTAGCAACAGTCCAGCAACTTAACCATGGTTCCAAGAAGTGAGACATGAGATGTTATAGGCTCCACCTCCTCAATGGCCTCCAGACTCCTTTTTAAGTGACTCTCTTAGCAGTGCTTATTGCATTTTGTTATTTTTGTTATGATTTTATAAAGAAATTCTGAGTCTACTTTGGAACATAAAAGAGAGGACATAAAAGAACATCCAAATGAGTAGCATTGATCATCTGTAAAGGATGGTTCAGAGAAAAAAAAAATGATCATGATTTAATTAGCATAGAGAACCATTCTAAAGTAAAGCAAAGTTCTGAAATCTTTCACCTCTTACCACTTTCTAAGTATTCACTCATATACAAAGAACACAAATTAGGCTGGTATTTTCATGAACTTTTCTATTCCTTATAATTTAGCAATCTAAGTAGCTTTGAATGTAAGGTAAGCACTAAAATAAGCATATTATCTTACTCACTTTTGCTACTAATTTACATTGGTTATTCAAGTCAGTTCATCTATATCATCCATATCATAAAGCTGTAGTTATTGAAAACTAAAAACTGCATCTAGTATGTATTCTATAGAACTATTTAACGTTATGAATTATGAGTTCTTTTATATTTTCTTTTGAACAAGAGTGATGATACATTCTCTACTCTGCTCCTAATATTTGAAAAGAAGTTACTACAATGCATTTGGGACTACACATGTACACGGAAACACATACAAATAATATTTAGAGTCACAAAGGATTTTATACTGCTATTTTTCATATGCTTCGCAGCAAAAATGTTGAAATTTCTAACTTTTCTTGCATAACGATATGCCAAACAAGGAATGATTCAATCAGGCATTCAGAAATCATCCCGTTTTATGGATATGTAATCAGGGAAAACAGATTAATTGGAAAAGAAAATTTATTGTCACTAAAAAGAATATTGATTTTATCATATAGATAAAAGTTAACTGCTATACTTATCTATGGAAAATAGCATGTTTGTCCCCATAGGGTTTATTTTGTTCTATAATTTCAAGTATTTGAAAGTTATATTCCTTCTGCAAGTTACAAAATTATTCTTACGTAAAAATTGATTTTTTAATATGAGTCCCCCATGTCAGTACAAATTAGTTATTGCTAAATGGCTTCATGAGACTTCAGGAAATATGCTAATCTCTTTAATATCCTTTTACTCAAAAGTGGAATGGAATTCACAGGAAACATTTAGTTATATCAGGAGAATGGAAAATTTGACCAATTTTGTTTTCTTATGAAAGTGTTCACAAAGAGAATTTTCTGTATTCATTTTGATCTTTAATCTATTTTTCTAGAAGAAAGCCAATTCTCGACTGAAGGTGACAAGGCAAATGTATCCCCTATTTATACTTTCACTGGAAAAGGCAGAAAAAAAGATACAAAGGAAAGTTTGGATTTTTTTCTCTCATGTGAAACTGTATTGTGTTCGCCCAGTAGTACTGTATTGTGTGCACAGAGATCTCTTTAGAAATTGGATTTGTTGAAATAATCATCCTCATCTGTTACTGGATGATGTTCCACTATAGTTTTTTTTTTTTTTTTTTTTTTTTTTTTCCTGAGTCCTCTGTTTTGGAAGTTACTTACATTATAAATTTATTTCAACAGAGAAAATTACGACTTAAAGTGAACTATTCACAGTGTGACAGAAACACAGAATCCATCATGTTGTTTTGGCTTTACTTCATAAAATACTTTATGTCTAGACATTTCCCCAGATAACGTTTAATAGCTAATACATTTTAGAACATACATTCCTCTTTTTATAGTTGTCATAGGAAGGGTGTTAATCATCCTGTCTGCACCCTCTAAAGTGTTTGCCAGTCTCACACACCCCCTACATACCAGTCCCCTCAGCTGTTGAGTGAGTGCTTCATAAAACTGTTTTTAATGTCTTGTTCTTTTTCCTCAGCCCTTATGTCAGTAGGCTGGTATATAGACAATTATTCCTCCCAAACACCAGATTCCCAAATTCTGTCTCAGCTAAAGCCTGAGATTCCCTATCTTTGGATGGGATGCCTTTCCCACACCATCGCTCTCTACTGACAGCATCGTGCCCCATAATGTGTTTTCAAACATAAACTGCTTCAATTCATGAGAAAGTCCAATCGCAAAGAGGAGAAGGGCAAAATTCCACTATAATTTTAATAAAGTATTTTTCCAAAACAATGCAAATAGAATTGTGAAGTGTTTTGGATAAAAAAAAAAAAAAGTAAAATAGAATAAACTTTTTCCTCCCACTTTCTAAGTTCCTCTATCTGGGCTAACAATCAAATTAACAGAGACAAATTAATAGGAGAAAATTTACAAAGTTTATTACAGAAGTACTGCCAGGAATATCACGTAAGATCCCAAACTCATCGGGCAATTGAAGTTTATATGCCATAATGGACAAATGAGGAAGGAAGCAGGGGTCTGAAATTTTGAAGAGAATAGACAATTTACAGGGAGCTGAGGAAGAGTGGAACATAGTGGCAGATAAATTAACATTCCAAATCACCCCCAATTGCACAGGTCTGCAAACTAAGTCCCCGGAAGGATCACAGAAATGGAAAGTAGTGACTCCAAGTCTCTTTTCCTGGCTTTTAACCTAGCCTGGAGCACAAGGTGTCATCCAGCCAGTAACTGAGTGTTTGATGTACACAAGTAAGAGAGGAACCCCCTCACAAGGAGAGAGATACTGCCCAGATAAGCCAAAAAATCATGGCACCAGACACCAAAAAGAGCAGAGAACTTCCTTTGCAAATGTGGAGGGATTAGCTAAAAAATTTGAGGGACTTCAGTTTTTCTGACTGGAGTACTCACATGGTAAGTAAAAAAGGAATTATTCAGTCCCATGGAGGGCCAATCTTTTCATAGAATAAGTCATAACAATTAAAAATATATTGTGAATTTTCTCAGATCATTACACAATAAAAGTCATCAATGAATGGATATAGGTAGTGTATAATTTTTTATTTCATGGATTATACATAAAAGTGATTGAATTTTTTGGCACCACTGTAGTTCAAGCAGACACCAGTTGAAATATCTGCATCCTTATTCCAGTTCTTTGAATGAATAGCTAAGGAACTATGTAATTTCTTGAACATTTTGGTCAGAGATAAAAAGGAGAGCTTTTTTACAAATTATTGAGTGAAATGGAATGAACTTTGAGATTTTGAATTGTCTTTGTATTTCAGACATTAGCTCATGAATCCAAATCTGCCTTAACTCATCTCTAACTTTCTATTTGTATGCAGCTGCAATGGAAATTAAAACGATAATTATTAATATTTTAAAATCAAATAACATATATGTATAATTCTATTTAGCTTTCAAAATGCCTTTGCATATTCTATCCATTTGACTTCTTAACAAGTTTATTACTTGTATTTCTTTATAATTTCTAACATTTTATGACACATTATTAGATTTTCAATTCATTCTCACATTTTTAAAGTTTTTTTAAAAGGGTTAAATGGTACGAATTTTCTTTCTTAAAAATCTTTAGCTCTGTTCCAGAGATCATTATAATTAGTGTTTTCATTATAAGTATTTTTAAACCTTTGTTCAGTTTTGCTTTTAGTGGCTCTTTGGACCCAAAGATTATGTAAGAAAGCTCTGAATTTTCCAACCAGCTATAATTTTAACTTTAAATTTTGTTACTTGTTTTTAATTTTCTTGAAGTGAGATTATGGAAAATAATCTCAATTCGAAAGTATTTTATCTTTCAAAAATATTTGAGAATCTCTTTGTAATACAAAATGATCAAAAAGGATAAATGTGTTATAGATGCTCGATGTTAAACATTAGTCCAACCTTTCAATTGCTTTTTTTTTTCTTTTTTTGCTAATCTACAGCCACAGAATTTTAAAACTATCCTAATGGATCGTCTTCCGAGTCTGCAGAACATCAAGTGTGACTCTTCAGGGAAGATAACAGATGGCTTCTTCCTTCCTTCATTCAAATGTCCCTTCATTGATTCCCTCCACAGACAAGCATGGGGCTCTGAGCACCTAATCCAACCCAAGTCTTGCCCCGGGATGAGCCCTGTCCTTCAACACAATATTGCAGATGGTAAGCCAGTCACGGCGTCCCAATAGAACAGGAATTCCTTCTATGTAGGTGCTATTCAGACTCTCATGTTACAGATGAAGAAAGTGGGGCTTGGACAAGTGAGGTCACTTCCAAGGGTTCCCTATCTCAGGAAGGAGCAATGCTGTCCTGGGACAGGTGAGGTCACTTTTGATAGTCACCCAGCTCAGGAGGAAGCAAATTTTGACCTTCAAATGTCAAAATCATTTCTGCATCTGGCATGTGTAATGCTTTTCCTTTGGCCTAAATTGTGCTTCTTCGTACTTCTATACTTAAAGACTCTCTCTCTCTCCTCCCCAGAGAGACCTTCCCTGACTGCAAAATCTTGTGATGTCCCCTTCATTTCCACCTCTTTCAGTCCTTTGCTTTCTTCGTAGCACAAATTGTCTTAATATAAATTTGTGTCAGCTTTTTCCCCTTAGACTT
Source organism: Pteropus vampyrus (assembly GCF_000151845.1). Classification (NCBI taxonomy): domain Eukaryota; kingdom Metazoa; phylum Chordata; class Mammalia; order Chiroptera; family Pteropodidae; genus Pteropus; species Pteropus vampyrus. The sequence goes on along the minus strand of NW_011888849.1, from coordinate 7,601,038 downwards.
CGAGCTCACAAGGGCAATTATGTTCTCCTTCATCTCTCTAGTTCTATTCTAGGACCTGATAACAGAGCAGCTCCGAGAAAGTAATTTGTAGACCAGTGAACAGGGATGGGAATGTGTGGTGGTCTCAGGGCAGTCTTTGGCTCACTGTAATTCTAAGTTTGGTCACTAGATGGCAGAGCTGACCTGTAAATTTCTTTGAGATCTTGCTTAGGAGATGATCCTCAAGGCGCAGGTTACCCCTAAGGCTCACCATGGTTCCTTGGAGCCCATCCAGAGCAGCCTGAAAGAACAGACTCCCCCTCCTCACCATTTCACCTCTCTAAAAAGGGGAGCCAGCCAGGTCCAGGTGTTCCTGGGTCAGTAAAGCCTGGTTACTCTGGGTCTCCCAAGTGTCTATTCCCCCAACTGTCACAGGACGCTCTTATTTTTAGTGTTCTTTCTCTGTCAGGAGAATTTTTTTTTCTCAAGGTCTAGGGGTTTCATATACACACAACATTCCAGTCAACACCCCAACATATTTCTGGTTTTTAAGGGCTTTCCTTAAGTTCATTTAACTGGAGGACTGAGACTCATAGCATGAGAGTCTTTGTCTAAGTCACAAAGCCCAGGTCAGGATGGAATGGAATCAGATGTATGTATGTTCCCCGTCCTTACCGTTTTTACTGCTTTGGGGGGCTGGTAGCCGGGCACCCGAGAGGGGTCTTAACACGATAGCCCAGAATGGCTGGCTTAAACAACAGACATTTGTTTTCTCACAGTTCTGGATTCTGCAAGTCCAAAATCAAGGTGCCATCAGATATGATTCCTGATGAGACCTCTCTGCCTGGCTGTAGACAGTCCTCTGCCTTCTCACTGTGTTCTCCATGGCTTTTCCTGTGTGTGCTCGAAGAGAGAGTTCTCTTTCTCTTCTTGGAAGGACACCAGTTGTATCAGATTAGGACCCCACCCTTATTACCTCATTTATTCATAATTACTTCCTTAAAGGCCCTATCTCTAAATATAGTCACATGGGGGTTAAGGCTTCAACATATGAATGTGAGTGGGGGTGGTAGAGAATGACAAAATTCAGTCCATAACAGTAGAGGTTTTGAAGCTGGAACAAACTTGGGGGTGGGGTGATGATCTGTTGTGCCTGGGCAGAAGGAAGACCAGAGGCAGCCTCAGAGCCCCAAACCAGCCAGGATCAGCCCCTTTCCCTCCTTGGCTCTCAGCCCCTCCTGCGAGGCTTGGTTGGAGGAATCCCTGCTGCTACATATTCCACAGAGGGCACACACAAGACATTTGTGGATTTACCATGTAAGCGGACACGTCTACCATGATAGTTATCAAAGCACTCTTGGCTACAAATTTGCTCTTCAGTATATGCACTGTGTTAAACCAAAGACTTCCTGTAAGCATTTCCTCAAAGAGAGCACAATAAACTTTCACATTAGAGGGCACTAGAGAGTCACTGCAAGAGAAAGGCGTTCCTGCCATTTGTGGATGCATCTCGGTGGGTGGGTCAGCCTTGCAGGTGTGAGAACATCTCTGAGAGCTCTGTCCCAGCCGCAGTCTGAAGGCACAATCCTGGCTGAGTCAGCGAGTGAGTGTGCCACCTTAGCCTGGTCTGACTACGCTGTCCTGAGGCCTTCTCAATAGGAAAGCCCAGTCCTAAGCTTTCCTTTCTTCACCTCTGCCCTGATTCCTTCTGCTGTCCTTTTCCCCAGGTGTGTCTCCCACAATCCTCTGGAAGCAACTGCTCTCCCAAGAGGCCTGCCGCAGTTTAAGGTAAAACTTAAGGAAAGGCATAGGCACACATTTGGAGACCCCCCCCCACCCCAACACACACATGTGTACCTAAGTCCAAGCATACAGCATGGGATAAATTAAGTAAAATAATGATGCATTTGATCCATTGTTGCAATAGCTGAGCTTACTGTCTCTCTGGTCTTGGAACGTATCAGGAGAGCTGCCGCCTCATGAAATTGGAAGATGTTTTGAGACATTTGTGATTTTTTTTCCTCCAAGGGAGTCATCTTTGTCCCCAGTCAAAACCAAGCTTGGCTGTTACATGCAGTTGGTTGCAAAAATCAACAGCGTTGAGAACAAGAGTGCTTCCACTGACTCCATACATTTCTGAACCTCTCCTAAATCTCTCAGGGTTTAATTGTCACAGGGAGAGGAGATTTGGTGATATAATTGGTTAGAGCCAAAGTATTAACTGGATCGCGGCTTTTGAGTAAGCCTCAAAAGGTCAGCACCTCTCGGTGATGTCATCCCAGTGTCAGGCTGCCTGAGCTGCCATCTGTTCCTTCCACTCCTTTTTGCTTGCTGGCATCTGTGCTGTCTACTTGGTTTTGGACATAAGAAGTAGGAGCACAATTTATCCAACTCAGTTTCATGTGCTGGAGCACCTGCTCCTCTGTTGTTAATACTCTAAAGTTCCCTCTTCTAACCCCGAGGTGCCCATCCCTGGGAGGCCATCTGTCACTCCACTCTTCTGGTTCTTAGATGTGTTCTTCAGCAATATGCACCCTGGCGGTCACTCTTACTATTTTGTTCATTCGATGTATGTTTTTTTGTTTTTTTTTTTTTTTTCCCCATACCAGCAAGCAATTCTCCTATACCAGCTGGGTGTCTTACAATTCACCTCAATTCTGACACTATATGGAGATAGCATCAGATCCCACAGGTTAAGGTCTCAATCCTACAAGACTGCCCCCCTCCCCCACTTCAAACACCAATCACAAATCCAGGACCTGTACTTCTGTAAATTGGAGATTCCCATGACCCGCTTTTTGGGTTCAATTAATTTGTTAGAATGGCTCACAGAACTCAGAGAAACATTTACCAGAGTTTACTAGTGTATTATAAAATGAATATAATTCAAGAAAAGCCAGATGGAAAAGATCATTGGGTAAGGTATGTGGGAATGGGTGAGGAGCTTCTATGCTTCTACCAGGATGCATTCTCTCCAAATACCCACATATTCGCCAACTCGCAAGCTCTCCAAAACCTGAAACTTGTATTTTGTGTGTGTGTGTGTGTGTGTGTGTGTGTGGAGGCTTCGTGACATAGGCATGATTAATTAAATCGTTGGCCATTGGTGATTGAACTCAACCTCCAGCCCCTCTCCCCTCTCCAAGATAGTGGGGTGGGAGTGAAAATTCTAACTCTCTAATTACAGTTGTTGGTTCCCCTGGCAACTAGCCCATTCTTAGGTCGCCTCTCCTTTCCAAAAGTCTCCTTCATTCATATAACAAAAGACATTGTTCACTTGCCTTACTTAGGAAATTTCTAACGTTTTAGAAGCTCCAAACCAGGAACAAGACGATGAACAAATAATATATCTCATTATAAATCACAGTATCACAGTTCATTATTTCAATGATTATGCCATTCACTTTAATATGTCTACTTCATCACTTCTATACCACCTCTTGCCTACATCATATGGCTAATGTTTTCACGATTCTTTATATTGATTATACTTATTTTAAATTACTGGTCACTCCTTTCCAAAGATTCTGTTCGTTGGTTTTTGTTTCTGGCCCTGTCTCTGGTGACGGATGCGCCTGCTCGGCCCTGGTCTTATCTCAGCTGTGCACTCTTCCTTGGTGGTGTTTGGTTCTCTAGAGTCCTCTGCCAGGACTTGCTCTGCGTCCCACCCAGTGAGACAAAGCAGGGCCAGAGAATAAACCCTGACAAGAAGCATCCCTGGTCCCAGAGACCCAGGAATGAAGATGACTATCACTATGTTTCCTGTCGCCCATCAGGAAACAGGTTATTAGAGAGAAGCAGCCTCAGAGCGAGGATGCCCTTGGAGCGGCAATACAGCAACCCCGGGAGTGGGGGCCGGGGGAGGATGAAGCAGCCAACATCTGAGAAGGCTGGCTCTACACGTGTTCCGATTTGTGTGGCACGGGAGCAGGTCCTCGCTGTCGTGAGGCTCAACCTTTCTTTACTGCAGCTACCCTGTGTTCAAGGCCGTGCCAGAGGAGAGTGTGGACTCCATCACTTGGGCAGATGTGACTTGCTCTTACCTCCCAGCCCATGACAGCAGTGGCATATAAGTGTATGTACCATGTAAGATGCTGTAGGTATGTGTATTTGTCCTTGTTGAAAATAAGGGTTATGATATTTTCAGATTCTCAAAGGGTCCATGACCAAAAATGAGCAAGAAAGCCATACTATGATTGAAAACATGACAGAAGTTTTGAAAAGGAAAGACATTGGTCACAAAGGATGCTGCTGACAAAGAGAAAACAGTTGACAGCTGTCAACTGTCTCTCACAGCCAGCCCATGGTATTCTTTGCTGACCATAAACAATTTCACAGAACACCAGCATAAAACAAAATCATTCTGTTATGAGACACAAAGATCATTCCAAAAGCACAGATAAAAAAGGTCACCCTGAGAACCACAAAAAATAAAAGCATGCCCCTCTCCTGGCTAATATGAACAACTGCTGCTTCATTATAAAACACATTTTTGTATTGTTCCATTTTCCCTCCTCTTTTATAAAATTTATTAAAATAACTCAGTTACAAAATACCTTGGCTTTTTGGCAGTGTCCTTTCCAGCATAGACACCCATTCCTTAAACCTTCCCCCCAAATAACCTAATACAAGGCCAAATCCCATAAAAATCCACCCTGACAACCTGTTGCTGGAAAGTCATAAGGCTCACCATTGTATAAAATATCCTTGTTTATCTAAAAACTAAAAGTAAGAAAAAAATCAACTTTATTTGAGGTTAGGCATGTTCCTGGTGGTCTTTGCCTGGAGAGCACTGACACTTTCCATTCACTGTCTTCACTTACGGCATGTCCCTGTGGGAAAGAGAACAGGGTTCAAAATCTTATTTTATAGATATAAAAACTAAGGTTCAGTCAGAATAGGTGGTTTGTCTAAACTCACAGTCATGAGACCAAACCAAGCCTCTGACTCTAAATCTCAAGCCGTACCTCCCAAAAAGGACCACCCAAGACCACTGCTTCCCAAAAAAGACTATTGTGAAGTCATCCTGGAGGTAATGAAGGCCCTGGCATAATGGGCTGCATGCCATGCACTGAGGGTGGACCAGAAAAGGGCATTCCATGGCATGGACAAGACAGTGCAATCCTGGTTCACAGATGAAGAAATCGAGGAACTGAAGGAGATGGAACGTGGCCAAGGTCGCACAGCTGGGAAGTGAAAGAGCTGGAGTTCCAGCCCCAGCTAGAGGATAAGGGGTTTAGTGGGGCAGGCAGTCCTCCTACACATCAGAGAGATAGTATCTCTGCAGACTCTTGGTGTGAGGTGGATGTCTGGTGGAGGTGCCAGAGAGGAGGTAATTCTGGGAGGGACTTCAGGTCTAGAACAAATGCACACAGTGGCTGTATCTCTGAGGCAAAGTGTAGAGCTGGTAATTGGGGGCTGATGCATGTGAAGAGGGGTGTCTCATATGTGAAAGGCCTGTTGGAGACCGTGGAGAGCAGAAGGAACTCATAGCTGGGCATCGCCCAGAGCAGTGGCTCAACAGTTGAACGGACTTCCCACTCAGATGCCCATCCCTTCCCAGCCCAGTTCCAGGAAAGGTCAGTGTCTATAGGGCAGCTTCCTGACCTCTGGACTAAGTGTTCAATAAAAGTAAGCTCTGTGATCAAAGCAACAGCTCCAGCATGACTTGAATTCAGCTACCTCATTTCACTTCCTGCCACTTTGGAGAAGGATTCATAGGAAGGTTTGGCTGCTAAACAGTAGGGAAGAGAGATGAACAAGTTGCCTACAGCCCTTTTTAGGCCCTGGATCTCTTGGTCTCCGTTAGCTTTAGGCATGTGGTTCTCTACAGCCTTGGACATTTTTCATGCAGGGAATCTCATACACATTCCTTTTGGTATTTGGAGGCCTCTATAATAAATACCCTTACTATAGGTCTCTGCAACATCTGTATGAGGCTTCCACGATGGGCTCCCAGACCATCCTAAGCTAATATGACATTGTATGACAGCTCTATTAGAAATCTTCAGAATTAACTCCACTGTGCTTCATAAAATTATTGTTCCACTCCTTCTAGATTGTCTCTCTTGATCACCATCACATGGTTCAAGCCATTTACCCACAAGACGCCCATTAGCCCCCCCCACGATTGTTATTTTGCTCGTATTTCTTATCTCATTTGAATGGCACCCAGATATTCAAGTCAGAAACTTGTGTCTATAATAATTCCTTTTTCTTTTCACCATTTCACATAAATTCCCAAGTTCCACCAAATGTATCCTGCAGATATTCTCAAAGGTGTCCACCTTCTTGATCCATCTGTCATTATCCTAAGTCTGACTGACCATCATCATCTGCTGCTTAAATGACAGGAAGTACCTCCTTGCAAGTCTGATTTTTCCTATACCTGCTCCCCTCCAATCTTTCCCCACACTGTAGTCAAAACAAGCTTTGAAAATTCAAATCTGATCAGCTATCCTCTATTGAAATTCCTCTAATGAATCTTTGGAGGAGGTCCAAAGTCTTACAAAAATTATAATTCTATTGTCAACCTGTTGATGCAATATATCTCACCTCTTGGATCTCATACTGTAAAGCCCAGTCACAATAGCATTAGCATTGGGAACATGGCCTACTTTATCTCACTTTCAAGCCACTGAACAGACTATTCATATTGAGAAACTTGGAGAAAGCTCTGAAGGAAACAGGGATAATGTTTGGAATAGCCACAGTTTCCTTGAGACTCCCTTTGGAAAATTTTTCTTTTGAAATAATTTTTGTCTCACATATAAGTTGAGTAAATAGTAAAGGTCTCACATATACCTCATCTATCATTCATCAAGGATAAGATCTAACATATTATAGGACAAGTATCAAAACCAGGAAAATGACATTGGAACAAAACAATAAGATACAAATCTTATTCAGATTTAACCATTATTTACCAGCATTTTTTTTTTCCCTGAGTTTTCCACGGTTTATTTATCTATTTACTTGTTGAAGGACAATTGGGTTATTCCCAGCTTTTTTTTTTTTTTTTTTTTGACTATTAAAAATGAAGCTCCCAAGGTATTAAAGGCTGTGGTGTGGATTTCATCTTGGTGGCTGCGGAGAGGTGCATGTAGAGAGATAGTGACACCTCCTTGCCAGAAACCAGCTCCAACCCACAAGCCACGTGATGAGCCACCAGGCAGGTAGATGCTCAGCCTTAATCATGCCTTCAGATAACTATGGATAAGAGACCCTGAGGCAGAACCACCCAGCCAAGCTACTTCTGCATTCCTGACCCATGGAAACCATAAGAATTAACAAATGATAATTGTTTTAGGTTTGGGGGCAACTTGTTGCACAGTCATAGTTACTAAAACAGGCTCAAAACCTTTATTTTGCTAATTAGGCAAGCCCATGGAAGAGTGGCTTTGCCCAAGGTTGATAGAAATATAGTGCAGAACCTAAACTTCTAGATTCTGAGCTGGCACTTTCCATGTCCTACCTTGAATCCAGGATCTGGCCTGGCCTGGCTTCTGGAAGCTGGATTCACCAGAGTCAGAGAAATTTTGCTCCCCACCTCTCCTTGTCCCCCAGCCCCCATTTAACATACATCAGGCTCTCAGTTGGAGCCAGGGTTTTAAAAAAGCTGTTATTAAATTGTTTTAGGAATAATTAGCACTCACCGAATCTCCATCTGTTCCTCTATATCTTCAAGCTTCCCTTGAAATTAAGTTTGGATGTGTGACTGGTTCTGAACAATAGCATTAAAAAGAAGTGATGTCAATTCCATGCCAAAATATTTCAGAGTTGCTGCATTACCCTCAGCCTCAGCTTTCTCCTTTTTAGCTTCAGCAATCTGGAAATTACCTATTCCAGAGGCTATAAGATGCAGCCTGGATCCCTGAATTACTGTTTGGAAGACATCTTTCCTGGAGAGCCAATGGACGAAAAGCAGACCTTGTATGAACCAAAAATAAACCAAAAAAATTAAGCCAAAAAAAAAAAAAAAAACCTTCCAAAATGTGGTATTTACGTATAATGGAATATTATTCAGCCTTAAAAAAAATAGGACATTCTGATATATGTTGCAACATGGATGAATCTTGAAGACATTATTCTAAATTAAATAAGCCAGTCACAAAAAGACAAATGTTATATAATTTCATTAATATAGGTACCTAGAGTAGTCAAATTCATAGAGACAAAAAGTAGAACAGTAGTAACCAGAGGATAGGGATAGGAAATTATTGTTTAATGAGTACAGAGTTTTAGTTACAGATGATGAAAAGTTCTGGAGATGGATATTGGTCATGGTTGCACAACAATGAGAATGTACTTAATGCTGCTAAATTACACACCTAATGAGGGTCAAAATGGTAAATATTGTTAAACAAAATGTTATATATATTTTACCACAGTTAAAAAAAAAAGAAAGAAATAAAAAAGCAAATGGCTAGAATGTAATATCTTAAAATATAAATAAAAAACAAAAAAACAAAAAATACCCCAGCAGCCAAGAGCTTAGAGAGTGACTAGGTGGGACTACTTTAGATAAAATAATTGAGACAGGTTTCTCTGAGACAGGGATATTTGAATAGAAGAGCCAGGCAGTGATACAGTGGAGAGGATGTCCAGCCTGGGAGAATGTCAAGTGTAGAGCCTGAGGCAAGAGTGCTCTTGATGTGTTAAGGGCAGCAAGGGGTCTGCTGTGTTTCTGTGGATGATTGTGTGTGCACGTGTACATGTCTGTGTGTACAGTTGATGTGCACAAGAGTGTGGGTGTATTCCTAGGTATCTTTATGTTTCTCTGTTGAAAATAATGATCTCAACATGATGTATATGTGAATCTACTTACGGTTGCTCAGCAATGAGAAATGTCAAAATGAATGGCAAATAGAAGGAGGATTTGTGTGGTATTAAAGCAAACAGCTGCCAAACACTGTGCCAGAAGCCTCTGGCGAAATGCTAAGAAAAGTTTAGTGTAATACTAAGAAGAGTTGTTTATTAATCTGGGGTTGAGGGCCAGGCTGATTGGGCCCTGCAGTTGCCAAGTCCAGCCTCCTTCCTTACCCTGAGGCATCTGCCAGAGCCCGTGCCCTGAGTGTCAGCTTCCTTGTCTCCTCATCTCCGCTCTGCAGAAGCCCCAGTAAGTCATTTCTGGTGAACAGATCTGGGGTCCTAGATTTGTCTAGGGACTTGACTTGACCTCGGAGGTCTAGAGAAGGCTTTCTGGTGGGTGGAGGTGGGGAGATGGCAGGCAGAAGTCATGTGGGTGGGTTGGAGGTGTCTCTCTCTGCTTATGCTAGGGCACTTGTAACTTACCTAGATTTACCTAACCATTTGCAAATGAACTGCCTTCATTTTCAAAGAGAGCCTTAAAGAATCAGACCCATGAAGTTGGGCTACTGAGGCTTCCTGAAGAAGGACAGATTTGAAGGACACATGAAATGCTAAGATTGAGAAATGGGAAGGGGAGTCAAAGAAGATGGTCTGATGGCCAGTGTTTCTGACTCACAGAACACAGGGGATTCCTGTCAGGAACTAGAAAGGGATCTGTCACCCTGCCAGGGCTGAGATAGTGAAAAATTTCCAGAGAAAATTCTACCCTTGGTTAGTATCTCTTGCAATGAGAAATAAAACCTCAAGAAGAAGCAAACTCGAGTTAAATCCATGCTGAGTGAATGACAAGTAGTGATCCTTCCTCTCTGGATCACCGGTCTGCAGCTTAGTGCCTGCCATTCAGCCAATTATGGTTAACTGGTCCTGGATGACAGTGGTCTGCACAGATATTGAGGATGGGATGTAGGCAGTAGATGGGCCCAAAGGGGAAAGCTGGGGAGAGAGGGAACTTTTACACATTCCTAGGTCTCCATTCATCCCCGCCCCCACACCAAGCTAACAGGCATGAATGTGCTGCTGGCAATGCGTAGGCCTATTTCCTCTCACAAATGCCATGGGAAGCATACTCACAACCTCTAGTGATAATACCAGAGGCCTGGGCACTCGTGACCTACTCCCTAGTTCCCCCACTGCATGTTGTTGTACCTATCTTTGTTAAAGTACTAATCACATAATGTCAGAAGGAAGACTTACTTTTCCAAATCCTCAGTCTGGATGTAGGAATGGGTCATCCGTCTCTTCATTGTCTGCCCAGTATAGGTAATAGGACAGAGGGAATTTTTGGTAAATATATGTTGATTAACTGAACAAGATGAGATAATTTTCCCTGATTTTTCATACACCAAGGTGAGGACTATGTCCCTATTTCCATCGCTTCTTTTCCTTCTCCTGAGTGTGGTGACAGCGTCTTGCACAGAAGCAGAAACCTGGGAGAACCTCCAAAAGACCTGTCCTGTGATCACCTGTGGTTCTCCAGGCATCAGTGGCTTCCCAGGCAAAGATGGACGTGATGGTGCCAAGGGAGAAAAGGGAGAACCAGGTACAGCTTAGGCTGTTCTATTTCTGTAACTCTTTACTTTCCAGACAAAATTGCCTGGGGATGTGAGGAGAGTAATGTCCTATTTGTATAGGGTGTATTTCTCTCAATTACATATTATAATTCAAAACATATACAGTTATGACTCTTTGGCATCCCAGACGTTTACACAGGAGTTAGTGACATGTGGTTGTTTTGCTTGCTCAGGGAATTGGCCCTCAAGGCAGGCCACCCCATGCGACATAGATTTCCTTCTCTGGGTCATTGGAAGTAGTGGCTTAGAAAAGTTGGTCCTGGGTTAATGTCGTCTTCTTCCCGGGAAGAGATTAGGCCTCAAACACTTGGAGAAACAGAGCAAAAACACAGATATTGATTTATGTTTATTTTGTCTTCCAACAGGGCAAGGACTCAGAGGCTTGCAGGGCCCTCCTGGAAAGTTGGGGCCTCAAGGAATCTCAGGGGCTCCTGGTAACCCAGGAGCAGTGGGCCCAAAAGGAGACCCTGGAATATGTCTGGGTAAGGAGATTACCTCAGCAAGGTCTAGGCTGAGGGCACACTGGGTCCTGGGACTTTGAGTACCAGGTGGGAATGCCCCTTCCCCTGCTGCTTCATGAGAAGATACCCAACTCTGCTTCCTGACCCAGCACCCTCAGCACTCTCTAGGTTACTTGGGGCCTCACAGTATTACTATCTGTGCCCGAATACAGGCTTACAGACTCTCTTACAGTGCCACTCCTTCACCAAGCACCCCCGGAAGGAGCTGGGCCCTCGCTCTCCTTTAGCTGACACGAAAGGGAGAAAAGAGGTCAGCTCCGTGTTGGGCTTGTTATGCTTATTTTCACAAAAGGGGATATATAAGGTGTGTCAGTTATCTTTTACTTCATTGCCAACAAAAAACACAGAAACAATTCTGTGGATCCAATAAGTGATTTCTGTGTTGCTCTCAGTTGGACTCACTCCTGTGTCTGTGGTCAACTCATGATCAATGGTCTCACGTCTTGCTGTTCAGTTGTCAGCTGGAGTGATGTAGGTAATTGAGCCACAGGTCTCTTATCCTTCACTAGGCTAGCTTGGGCTTGTTCCCATAGAGGTGATTACAGGTTCCCCAAGAGTAGAAAGAGTAGAGGCTTTAAGGCTTTCTGAAGGCTTAGCATATGTACATTATTCCCTCTGTCACACTCTATTTGTCACAACCAGTCACACGGCCACCAAGATTCAAAGAGTAGGGAAAGAGACTCTATTTCTTAATGAGAGAAGCTACACCATATTGAGGCCATTTTTGCCATCTATTACAAACGGCTTGCCTTCTCCCTCCCTCATTCCCCCCACCACTTAAATAATGGGCAACTCACAAAAATCTTGGTTTACTGATTAATAGAACAAACTCTGGGAAAAACAAAAATAAAATAAAATAAGTATCTATAGATACATTGAACAGGTGAAGAGTGATATTTTGGGCTGGATGGAAATAGAGATACTTTTCTTTTTTTTCTTCTTGATACATTTAAAAAAAATTCTTCAAAGAGCAAATATCAAGGTTAATTTTTTTTTAATTTTATAAGGTTACCCTATCCACTTGTAGTTCTGAAACCCCTTCTCAACAATGCTCTTTCACTTTGTTTTAATTTTTTAGATTGTGATACTAGCCTGGCTGCTTCAGAAAGAGAAGCTCTGCGATCAGAATTGGGCCAAATCAAAAAGTGTAAGCCTTCTCTCTTACTTTTCAGGCAGCTTGGAGTTTGGGAAAGTGAAAGACAACAAATATTTATTAAATACGTATCATCTTCTAGTACTTGAATAGGTGTTTCTCACATTCTGATCTCATGAACTCCTTACCACCTTTTGTTAGAAATGGAGGCAAAGAAAAATTACATAATTTGCTCAAAAACACAGAGCTATTAATTGGCAGAGGTAGTTTATAAACTGAAGTCAATCTGACTCTAGAGACCCTGAACCTGTGTTCTTTACTCAAGTTATTATTGGGGTAAAATTTAGAATTACAAATTATTTGTCTTCTAAAACTGTGACTCAAAAGGTCAAAGACCTTTGTTCTAGTCTGTCCTTTCAGATTAGGTTTGCTAGATTTAACAGATTAAAACAACAATTTTATTATTGTTCAACAAAAAAGAGAGCAATAAGTTAAATTTGAATTTCAGGTAAAGAACAATATTTTTAGTATAAGTATGTCCCCCAAATTGCATAGGGAATAGTTATAATAAAAAATTGATTACTTACATGAATTCAAATTTAACTGGACATACCATATTTCATGTGAAAATTCTAATGTAGAAGCCTTCATCCAGAAAAATACCTTGGGCTGGGCTTAAAGATAAGCCAGTGTCACCCACATTTTTTCATTTAGGGCTGACCTTCTCTCTGGGAAAACAAGTTGGGAAGAAGCTCTTCTTGACCAATGGTGAAAGTATGACCTTTGACAGAGTGAAGGATCTGTGCACCCAGTTTGAGGCCTCTGTGGCCACCCCCATGAATGCTGAAGAGAACCAGGCCATCCAGAATGTAGCCAGAAAAGTGGCCTTCCTGGGCTTCACAGATGTGAAAAATGAAGGTCAGTTTGTGGATCTGACAGGAAGGAGTATAACCTACCTAAATTGGAATGATCACGAGCCCAACAATTCTGGCTCTGAGGAACACTGTGTGACGATCCTGACAGATGGCAAGTGGAATGACGTGCCCTGCTCATCCTCCTTTTTGGCAGTTTGTGAGTTCCCTGTCTGAGGGAGCCCATCCCTCAGACCCTCCTGTCCCTTTACCTCATCTAGGATCACAGTATGCTTTGAAAGATAAATCTGCATCAATTTTCCTATACCCAGTATTGATTTTTCCCTTTGTGGGGAATCAGAGAAAATGAAAAAAAAAAAAAAATTGATTGAATGATGAAATATAGAGGTGCGAAATGGTACCATGAGAGTTTCTGGTTCAAACCCAATTATTAATAAGAATCACTTTCAACAACAATAAAATCATAACAGTAGTAATAAGTAATAGCAGCAATAGTAGTAGTACTGATAATATATTTTTAATGTTTACTATGAATCAGAACCTATATTATGCATCTTATGTTAATTATCTACATCATCATGTAATCAATGTAATATTAGTATCATTTATATATTTTTAATTAGACCATGCACTTTTGTTTGAGTAATGTTAACTTGTTAAGGTATAAAAATAAAATGAATTTATTGTTCCATTTACTCTGAACACCTGTGTTCTGTTGAGCCTTCCTTTTTCTTTGGGTAGAGGATTCTACTAATGATATCCCTCCCTCAACCTAATTCCATAGGTTTTGGCCAGTCTCAATTATTAAGAGGATCTATTTTGTTGCTTTCTCTCTGAACTATATTTTATTTTTTTAATGAGACACTAAGCTACGTAAAGAACATAAATCTCAAGTGAATTGATTAATGAATTTTCACATATATGTGCACCCATGTAACCACCTTCTTGATTAAGGTACAGGATATTTCTAACATCCTAGAAACCCCTTCATAACCTCTCCTAGTTGAGGTTTATTCCCCAGATAAATACTCTTCTGACCTCTATTACAATACATTAAATTTCTCTATTTATGAACTCCATACAGATGGAATCATTTATACATTTATACATTTTATCTTACCTTTTTCATTCAAAATTAAGTCTATGAGATTTATTCATGGTGTTACTACAGCAATAGAGTATTCATTTTCATTGCCATGTAGGTTTCCACTATATAAATATATTTCAGTTTATCTATTCTATTGTTAATAGACCATTGGACTGCTTCCAATTTTTGACCATTAAGAAGAAAAACTCATAAAAATTTCTGTAGTTGTCTTTTGGTAGACATGTGCACTAATCTCTCTCGGTTATCTATCCGGAAGTAGAATTGGTGGATCATGGAGTAAGTATATGTTTACCTTTCCAAAGTGATTATATAAATTTACACTCCCACCAGCAACATGTGTCAGTTCTGGTTGCTCTGCCTACTTATAAAAAGTTGATATTTTTTAGTCTTTTTAATTTTGGGCCATTCTCGTGTGTTTAAAATGATATTCACCATGGCTTTACTCTCTGTTTCCCTGACATGTAATAATGTTGAAGGCTTTTTCATATGCTTATTGGGTATTTGCATATCTTCTTTTGTGAAGTACCTCTTCATGTCTTTCATATTTTGTTTAAGTATCCAGTATCTTTCTTATTAATTTGTAAGAGTTATTTTTATATTCTGAATATAAGTCCCTTTTGTTTCTGTGTATCACAAATATTTTTCAAATTTGTGACTTGTTCTCAGTATAGACTTTTGATGAACAGTTCTTAATTTTAACAAAGTCCAATCTATCAATATTTTCCTTCATATCTAGTACTTTTCTGAGCCTGTTTAAGAAATCTTTGCCTAGTCCAAAATCATAAAGATATTCGCATTTTTTTTTTTTTCACCCAGTAGCTTTATTGCTAAACCTCCTCTCTATCCCTCTTAGTTATCCACTGGATACAGCATTATCATTGGAAAGACAATTCTTCTCTCACGCCCAGTGAATTATAGTAGTGCCTTTCTATAAATTAGGTGACTATATACATATGAGTCTGTTTCTGGGCTTTCTGAACCAGTACATTAGAAGAAATATTTTAGACTGAAATCATCAAATATTCCAATAACTAAAGAGCTGGGCCACAATTTTCAGTACACCCTAGAGCTGTCACTCAGAGACTGATGATGTGGGCATTAGAGTATCCTGCCTTCTGTGGGGTGAGCACCCTGACATTGTCATTATGTAAGCAGAGACTGGAGCATCTTATATGTGACTGAAATAGAGTAGTGAGTGTTTGAATTGTTAAAAGATAAGCTGAGGCACATTAAAATTTACAGAGTTTATCTGAGCAAACATTGATTTGAATTGAGAGCACCATACTGAAAGTAGTTAGGAGTACTCCACTGACAGAAGCAAAAGGAAAGGATTTCATAGAGAAGACGTGGAAGCAAAGCAAATAAATTATTTGATTAGCTATTGGTAAGTTGTTGCCTTCTTTGGGAAAGCCTAGTTGGCTGTTTGTCACTGTTCTTAGGTTTCGTTTTCTGGGATTCCAGGGCAGTGGCTGGCCTCGGTTTCGGTTTACTTACATAGGCTGCCAAGGCATGACAGCCGCCTCAGCCTAACGGCCTCCTTATTTAATTACTTGAACAATGCTTAGTAAAACTAAAAATAATTTTAGTTTTAGATGCTGCGTGGAACACCACATATATACAAGAGGTTAAAAAGCGATTTCATCAGAAAATATATAGTTTTGCATTTTGAAAAGTTCAAATTGTATAACTTTATACAATGAGAGCATAGTCTGATAAACTTAAAAATGTTGAAATTCAAAGTTATTAATGACGACTGTAGTCTGGTGTCAGTTTTCTGAATTCAATTTATGTTTTTTCTTTTATATCTGGCTTTGATTGTGCAATATCAGAATACTGAGTGACATGGGTAAATATTTTTAAAATATAGCTAGGTGCAAGATGCATTCTGAGGATCTCCTTAGTTCAACTCTACTTTTCAACTTAAACAAATACCATAGGCCACACTTGGCCCTTGCCCCAGCCCCACTCAGAAGGACAGAAGAAAGGAAACACAGCCTGACATCTGGGCAGCAACAAGCACTTTTCTGCAGTGGAAAGAGCCCTGATGGCAGTTCACACAGCAGTCCAAGAGCTATTCTCTGCCCCCAAGTGATAGTTAAGGTTGTGACAGAGCTAGATCTATACACATGCAGTACTGACTTAGAAGGACGACCCTGGCATAGAAGCTGCACACCACTTACAGGAACTAATATATCTTTTTTTTTTTTCTTTAAGGAAGTCATCGTGATTTATTTCTTGTGTCTTGAGATCCATTTTCTTGATGGCAGCCTCTTTTTTTGTATATTACATATTTTTAAAAATTTCGATAAGATACACATAGCAAAAGTTACTATCTTAAACATTTTTAAATGTATAGTTCAGTGGTATGAAAAGATACTCAACATCACTTATCATCAGGGAAATGCAAATCAATGGGATATCACTCCACACTTGTGAGAATTGCTATTATCAAAAAGTAAAAAGATAACAAATGTTGGAGAGGACGTGGAGAAGAGGGAACTCTTGTATGCTATTCGTGGGAATGTAAATCAGTACAGCCTATACAATAGAAAACAGTATAGAGGTTCCTGAAGGAATTTTAACTATAACTATCATACAGCAATTGCATTTGGGTATAAATATCCAATAGGAATAAAATCTCAAGAGAGATATCTGTATTCCCATGTTCATTGCAGCATTACTCACAATAGCCAAGATGTGTAAACAACCTAATTGTATCTGTTGACTGATAAATGGATAAAGAAACTTTAATACAAGCACACAAACACACACACACAGGAATATTAGACAGCCTTTAAAAAGAAGAAAATCTTGCCATTTAGGAACCAGTATATCTTACAAAAACAGCTCCTTGGGAAAGTGTCTGGGTCTCCACAAGGGACATGTGAGTTTGCAAGAATCATCACACCTTGGGACAGCCAAAGCTGTGCCTCCCAAACTGCTGTTTTTATTTCATTCTGCCTTCCCAGGTCAGAGGCAGTTCAAAATCACAGATCATTTTTATCATGTACAATATTGCTCAGTAACACAGCTGACCAGGTTTCCAGGGAAACAGAACAGGAAAGTTAACGTAAGGCTAAAATTCATAGTATAAGAGAAAGGGTTTTGCTAATCCTTTACTCAACACAGTGTCATTTCAAAAACTAGTGTTCTCAGGCTATTCCACAAGAAAGAGGAATTCAAACTTAAAATGATATGATATGAACATGTCTCTAGAAGTTATTGTTTCACCTGATTATTAGGATCATGACAAGGACAGGCAAAGGCAAGCACTGAGATCTGGATTGGCATTGCCTAGCATTTCAGCGAACTCACCATAAGAGGTTCATAGAACTGAACCAATGTAAACAAGGGTTGGGAGTGGACCCATCGGGCTGAATTTCTAAAATGACCAGAGCAGCAATGGACTTTCTAGATGATAACGCATTTCTGAGAAGTTCAAATTAACACAGAAGTCTGCTGGAATAATTTTGTTTCCAGTTTGACACAAAGACATCTTCACCTAGCAGCCCAAGCAATTGTTTTGATCGTCAAATGGGTAAAATTTGGTTCACACCACATGTTTGTGCCAGGGTTAATTTTACTTAGTTTTATAGCCTTTACTACACGTTTTGGAAAATAAATTCGAATCTCACCTTTGCAGAAGGCCAGGAGTACTTCTCTGCATCCCTGACATGTCCCAAGACAGCATGAAGACCATTGCCGTGGAGGGGAGTGGGGTGCCAGCAGGGGTCTCCCAGAGTTCTCTCCACCTGGGATTTGATCACAGTGTGCCTGGCCTGCTCACTGCCTAGAAGGCTTCCTCCTTAGGAGGAAAGCCCGGTTAGTCCTCTGGAACAGAAGACCTCAGAAAAGGAATCTGGAAAATAGGAGGTCAGGAAACCATACTCCAGCTGGCATTCCTGTGTTTTCTTGTCAATGATAAACCTTCACAGCAGGAAAGCTTATAGAACATCGTTGAGGATTTCAAACCTCATTAAATCATGTTATAATTCTGGGTCATTTCAACATCCAGACAATTCTTTAGAAAATGGGATTCTTAACTCCTTGACACTGTATTTTATGGCTTTTGTTCTCCCAACTTTAGCACACATTCTCCAGCTCACACTCATAGTCAGTACCATTAAGGCACCTCTCAGTAGTGTGAGTGTTAAGCATCCCACTCTCTAGCCACCACCTGCAATCTTTTCAGCTCACTTCTTCCTAGAACCACGTTCTAATAGTTTTGGACTTCCTGGGATTGTGTAATTCTTGATTTTATCATCTTTTCACTTCCCCTTACTGCTCTCACAGCCTAATTTCCCTCCTACACAGCTTAGATAGCAAGGTTAATCATTATAAACACTCTTTCACAATTCCGACTTCTTATTGATTTATCTTGTTCCCCTTCAAAACATTCTGGGGAAAAATCTCAATCATGGTTCAATTCTACCCTTCATCGACTCCTTATCTGGCTCTGGGGAGCTGACTGTGGCTATAGAAAAATATACAAGCATGATGACACTCTCACTGTAATTTTATGACCTCTAACAACAAGTCTTAAGTGTCACCCAATAATCCTACTGCATTCACACTCTCAGATAATTAAACTGTATTCTCTTAAGTCTTCCACATTTTCTTCTCTATCTTCAGTCTTATCTAAAGATCTTGCTTCTTATTTCACTGCAAAATTGAAAAAATCAGACAATAACTTCCTAGGTTTCTCCCAATCAAACCTCCCAATCAAATTTCATAAATGACCACTAACTCTGACCTCCTCCTCTTATGACGGGTGAACTGTATGTCCTCCTTTCTAAGACCAAACCAGTTACTTTTGTACTAGATCCTACCATGTCTTAGTGACCCCAAGGATATCTTTGCTTGAACCAATTTGCTTTATCAGTTTTCAGTTTTATTTTTTTTCTTTCTCTACTTTATCATTCTCAGCAGGTGTGAACATGGCATAAAATATTTTATCTGAAAAAAATTTACCCTCAACTCAAGGACCCCTCTAGCTATGATCCATTTCTCTGATCAATGTCCCCCAAAAGCAAAATTCCCTGAGTGATACCTTTACAGACACTATGGTAGTTTTTTCTAGCACAAATTCCTTTTCTTGAGAACATAAGAAGCAACATTTCCCAGCCTCCCTTGCATTTTGGGATAGGCCCTTCATCTGGATGAATATTTTGAGAGCCACAGTGGCCCAGGTCTCCTAGAGATGTTAGGCAAAGGTAAGGAGTTTTAGACTGACTCACCCACCTCTCACTGAGTGTCTTACATTACTCCAGCCCCTTCCAGAGACTCACACAACCAAAGGACAATAGATCTGGATGGGCCCAGGCCTACTGTATACCCCACTTCATAGGCCACCTCTCACACAAGACACACATTAGCCAATCTTTAATTCAAGTATAATTTATTGAGATCACAAAGTAATTTTTGCTTTTCTCTTGTAATGCTGCTAGATAGAAACATGAACAGAGAAAAGTACTTCACGTTTCAAATGTCTTTATGAGATAAACTGCTCATAGGTAATATTGTGTTGTTTAGTCATCAAATAAAAACCTATTATTATGCTTTCTAGAGCGTGTAATGTAATGAGATAATTTACATAATCTTGGTTTTTCTAAATCTATCCTGAAATTTATATTACTATCAAGATGCAAGATGAGAGAAAGTAAAATCATTTGCATAAAAAGCGATTTCTACCTTTAAAATAAATGTATGGAGAATTCAAAGATATTTTGAGGATAAAATAAGAAACCTAGTGACTGAAGACCACTATGGTATTTCAGGATTTTGACTAGTAATGGTGCATGGAGTCTGAATGAAGCCAAGAGGAATCATATATCCATTTTTTTGGATGGGAATGTCCACAAACGAACAAACAAACAAACAAAGACATTATAGATAAAAAAAAAGATAAACTATGCTTTAGAAAGAAGACAGTCTTCCCGGAGGAGGTAGAGAAAGAGGAGATCTTTTTGCTAGGAACTTCCCATCGAGACTCACAGTAAACATCTTATTGGAGAAAAGAGGAAAAGAACAAAATGAAGATGATGGAGAAAGAGGTGAGGGAGGAGTGAGAAGAGGGTAGTCAAAGGGTGGGTCTCAGCTGGTGGGCAGAGACCCTCCCATCTCAGAGGAAGCACCATCCTGGGCACAAAGATCAGAGAGGCAGTTATCCTGGCCAAATGCTCCACTGGCATCAATAAATACATGAGAATTCAGTTCCAGAAGTTGCAGTTGAATTGCTCTTTCCCTTATTCTTTGTCTCAGGTCTGCGACCTCCTGTCTGACGATGATGAGGTTTCGTTCAGCCTCCTGAGCTCTCAACCAGTCATCAAGAGCTTTTCCTTCCAGGGTCAGAATCTGCCACTGATAAGAAGAAATGATTCTTTCCAGACGTAATTCAAGATCTTGGAATCGCTTTTGGTATATCTCTTGTTCTTCAGTTTCAAGACTCATCAGGCCATTGGCTTCAAAACTTCCCACCTTCTTCTGTAAGTCAAGATCTTTCTTGACAGGTAATATCGCCAGTTGCTCCATTTCTTTTGGGTGATACGACATAGTCATTTCATTTTCTTTCTCCTTAAGATGTTTATCTGCCCTTTTGATGGAAGCTTCTTTGTTCTGGGCACATTTGTGTTGACCTGCCAAGGGGGCTTTCTTCTTTTCTTTGGCAATATTATTGTAGAATTTCTTTTTCTTTATATCTTGAATGTTTAAAAGCACACTTGATGTTACAGCACACCTCAGTTTTTCCCTCGATCCTTTTGCTGGCTCATCAACATGATCTCTATTACCTGTTTCTCCTGATTCCAAGTTCTCACCCATGTCCTTCCCTTCTACAGAAGGTGCCATTTCTCTGATCTTAAGGCAATCATTGGGCAGAGATAATACCTGAGCTTTCACACAGGCCATAGAGTTCATTATGGAGAACCTGAGTCTTTTTTCAGTTGCTGGTAGAAGTTTTAAGGATGTTTTAGCCTCTTGCACTTGTATGTCAATGGCTTTCTGTTTCTGGTGCATAGCCTGGATCTTTCTTGCTGTCTCAGACACAGGCTGTTCTTGGTCTGAACATTGAGTTTTTTTCTTTGTTCCATGTCTTACTATAATGTATATGATGTTTCTTATTGCCGGTTTGGGCACATTCAGATCATCAGCTACTTCTGAGTTTTCATCTTCTTTCAACCCAGGATGAAACTTGATAAGAGTGTTACATTTCATTATGGCTAGTGCTGAACTGCTACTGGTAGCTTTCTTGTCTCCCCATACAGAAAGTCTTTCTTTGAATGACTGCATAATTCTGTCTAAAAGAAAAAGAATTATAAAGACTTGAACTATTACAGCACAATCCGCCATCTCCCACTGATATCCAAGAATAGTGAGACTTGCTCCTATATCATCAGGGGCTTCTGTCATGAAGCAATCCAGGGTCTCCTGGGTTTGACAAAAGTACATATCCTCAGTGGAATAAAGTTCTTCCATCGTGGCCCAGTCTGACACAGGGGCACCAAGGGCCACCATGGCCAGCTGGATCACACCACACTATGGGGATGAATGTTCTGAGTTCTACCCGGAACCAAACCTACCCCAGGCAACTGGGGCAGACCATTTCTGCTGAGGGGCAGGTAAGTAGGCCCAAAGCAATAAAGAATTCACACGCCCTCCATGCTGTGCTTGGCTCTTTCTTTTCTTACTTAAACTGCCCTTTCTGTGGCCCCAGAAAGTCCACCCAATCCATCATGCACACCATTCTCTCAGTCCTGAAAGCCCCTCTTTCCACTGTCCACATGTGGGGCACACCCCCATCTTATAACTACTCTTTTCTCTCACTTGAGGGGTCCCAGTGCCCAAGGCAGGGCCTGGCCATGATTATGTGATCAGTACTCCATGTGTGTTTTGGAAAAGAATCAATGAACAAGCATTTGAATGAAGGAATGACAAAGTCATCCTTTTTCTTCCATGGAGAATCACATTTCATGCTCTGCTGACCAGCAGACAGTCCAATGAGACAAATTAATTACTGTGGCTGTAGCCTAGTAAAGGAATGTAAGTCAAAAGGTTGAACAATTTTTTAACATCAAGAGGCTGACCATGGGACATTCATTAGAATTCACCATCTTGGACTATAAAGAGATTCTCAAATTGTTTTTAAAGATAAAATACTGCAGTGGAGATCATTTTCTGAAATCTCATTTTAAAAATATATAAAGAACAAAATTTTAAGTAAAATCAACTGCTTGGAAAATTCAGAGATCTCCTAAATAATCTTTGGCTCCAAAGAGCCACTTAAAAAATACTGCCCACATTTAGAAAATATAATGAAAAATAATTATAGCAATCCATAGGATAAAGATAACATTACTCAATGAGAAAAAAATCACATCATTTAACACTGAAGAATTTAAAAGAATTCTTAACAGAAAGTGTGGAAATGAACTGAATGGTTGAAATATTTATTAAAAAGTTAGAAATTGAAAAATAAACATAATCTACGGCCATGCCACCCTGAACAAGCCCAATCCCATCTGATCTCAGAAGCTAAGCAGAGTTGGACCTGGTTAGTACTTGGATGGGAGACCATCTAGGAAGACCAGGTGCTGTAGGCATAAAAAATAAGGGAATGTAAGCTGACAAGGTCCTTGCAATCTGTGAGGTCCACCAAGGGTTGCCTCGCCTAAAAGTAAGTAAACAAACAAACAAAAACAAAGAACAATGAAAATATGAAAGGTTGGCACTGAATGTTCAGAGCTCTAAAAATGAGAATGATTGATACAAAAATCTAAGAGCCAATCACAAGGATATTTTTCTTTTCCTTAGCATAGTTTTAAACAATGAGCGCCAAAGCGCAAAACTGAAAATTAGAGCTAAAATTCCAAAGACATGGAGGAAAATTAATCTTCAGAGACTTCTTTCAGAACCCATGCAGGAAGAAGGAAGAAGAGGCGCTGTCAGCAGCCCTGGCATGAACTAATTCACTATTCTCACTGCCACTTGTCACCAATCACCCCTGTCACCCCAGGTGAACAGGATAGTCACTCTGGGATTTGCCACCCACATGACCTTTGTCAAGAAAGAAAATCAAACATGCCCATTAAGGCTATCTAGGTAGATTGAAGCTGAGAATGGGGCCTAGAGCAAGGCAGCTAAGACTGGGGCACCACTTTTAGATGAGTTTTCTCTACAGAGGTTTCAGAAGCAATACTTTTAGCCTTACTTGTATTTTTGTTATGAAAAATAACTGACAAATGTAATGATAAAATAGTAAGATTACAGATTTTGGATCTCAAGGCCTCTATAGGAAAATGGTTATGGGGAATAATGGAAACACGGAACTTCCTTCTGTAATGTACCTTCTACTTCTTGTGGGATGGATAGATGGATGGATGGATAAACAGATGGATGAATGACAGAATGAGTGACCCAGGCACGAAACCTGTAATGGTCAAACCAGTAGATGTACAGTGAACTCTATAGATTCTGTAGGTGGTTCCCACAAGTGGAGCTTAAATCTATGATGAAAAAGCCATATGCCTCTAGGAAGTTTTAGGGGACATGTGAGGCAACCCCACATGCTTTGTTTATAAAAGCAGAGAGCACCATGTACTGATGTGGAAACTGAAGCTCGGAGAGAAGAGTGGCATTGTTACCTAAACCACTGAAGTTGCCCTCCTGTAATTCTCAGGACAGGTCAAGACAGGCTGACCCCACTAGCCTGGGAAACAGGCACTCCCTCTCTGCCACCTTCAGCCATTGATCCCCATGGGTCAAACAAGATGTTATGATCATCTTCCTCTTTTCCAAAGTGGTGAAACCTGGTTATTTTCTCCCCAGCAGAGTATAGCAATTCTGGTTTCCTCGTGTCTGTGCTGATTCCTGTTGTTTTTAGGTATTTTAATTTTAGCCTTTCTCCTGATATGTGAGTAGTATCTCATTGCGATTTTCTTTAGTATTTCCCTAATGAATCTGGAGGCTGATCACTTTTTCTTGTGCTTATCAAGTTTTGTAATTCTTCCTTAATACATTTTCTTTTAGAGTCCTTAGCCCATTAAAATATTTCTCTGCATTTTTTGGAGAGTCATAAGAATTTTTATATATCTTAAAGACAAGTCTTTTTTCAGATGGATTTATGAATATTTTCTAACAATGTGGGGCTCGTCTCCTCATTTACTTACAGGTGCCTTTTGATGAGCAGTTTTCAGTTTTGATGAAGAATAGTCTATCCATTTTTTTTTTATTTAGGATTTTATTATCCTATCAAAACCTATTCCAATATCATGAAGGTATTGTCCAGTTTTCTTGTAAAAGCTTTGACTTAGCTTTCATGTTTTGACCTTATATCAATCTTGACTTAATTTTTGTTGAAGATATGTGACAGAGTACAATATTGATTATCTATCTTCATAGGCGTCCAGTGGTTTCGGCATTATACGTTTAAAAGTCTTTCTGTTTCCATCAAAGGTCATTTACATCTATATAGACATTAACAATAAAAAAACATTTATATATTTCTTTATACATATTGCATTTCTGAATTCTCTGTTCTAGTCCACTGATTTATTTATGCATCTCTGTGACAATTTAACACTATCTTGATATGGTATTTTTAGCAATTCTTGAAATCATGCAGTAAAATTCCTCCCCTATTACATTCCATATCAATTGTAGAGTAAATTTGTTAATTTCTCTAGGATCATGATTGAAATTGAGTAAAATCTGGAGACTATTGTGTTGAGAACTGACATTAAGCAATATTGATTCTTCTATGTTTTAATTTATTGTTGCTAAAATATGGAAGTATAAGTTGATTGCTGTACATGGCCTTTATATGCTAAGACCTTGCTAAATAAATTTATTAGATCTAGGAGTTTTTAAAAAATAGATTCCTTAAGATTTCTCGAAATCAATTCACGTCTTTGGTGAATAGGGAAGTTTTACTTTTTTTTATTTTCAACATCCTTGCCTGCTTTCTCTTTCCTTTACATATTGCATTCACTGGATACACTACTTGATGTTGAATTGAATGAGAATAGCTTGGCTTTGTTCTCAATCACAGGGGAACGTTATTTTCTTTTTTATCATTTAAGATAATGACAGCTCAAAGTTATTCATAGATGTATTTTATCACATGGAGGAAAATGCCTATCCAAATTTCCTGAGTTTTTTAAAATAAATTTTGTGAATTAATTTTTCAGAACTTATTGAACTCTTAGCTATATCTCCTTGATTTAGTAAATAAAACTTACTGAAATCAATTTAGGTAAATTTAATTTAGTAAATATTGTGGATTTCAAAGTGTTATGTTTAAATGTTAACTTGCAGTCCTGCTAATAAATGCCACTTGGTCATCAGACTCCGTATTTGTCATACGTTGCTAGATAATATGCTTATATTTCATTATGAAATTTTGTGATTATGGTCACGAAATATATTGGTCTGTAATATTATTTTTACACAATATCTTTGCCAGGTTTGATATCAGAGTAATGTTGGTGCCCTAAATTTATTGAGAAGAGTTCCTTTTTCCTGTATTTTCTGAAAGAATTAGTGTAATGTTGCTTTTTTGTTTTTTCTTCAAGTTGATAAAATTTACCTGAAAAGTCATCTGAGCTTGAGGTTCTATTTATGTGTATAATTTAGAACATAAAGTCAATCTCCTAAACAAAGATTACTTTTCAGATTTTCTCTTTTATCCTGTGTCATTTTTAAGTTTCATATGTGTTGAGTATTGGAATGTATCCTTGGCCAAATATCTGCCCACTCAGAAACCTTGTCCCTCACTATTCCTTTTACACAGGTATCTCTTCCAGAATTTGCCTTATTTGAGTGACTTTCCAGTGCCTTCTGTGAAGTGCTTTCTTATAAATAACTTGCCCAGATTTAATACTGGCATCTGTGGAAGGGTTAGAATGATCAAGCTCTCTCATCATGAGAGCGGGTGTGATTCCCCCAGCGCATCAGAGAACAAAAACCCTGTCCAGTTCCACTCTCCTGCCCCAGAGTGAGCAGTGGGTGGAGCAGGGCAAGGAACTCTCATACATGATCCGATATGTCAAATTACTTGGTTGATTGCTTCACCTTGTCCTATGAGAATCACATGCAATGGTTTTGAGCACCATCCACAGCACAGCCCATTTTCCTTGATTCTTCAGTAGACTGGCTGTGTGGTGGGATAGGTTCTTATTAACACGACATCCATAAGATCCTCCAGATAGACTACCTCTTCCTGGTCTCATCGTCTTGACATATTCTATTTCCCCTTGGTGGAATACCCTTTTATGCATTCTCCTGTTTAATCTCTAATTATAGTAGGAATCAATGAATACATTCTTCCT
>NW_011888849.1:7566349-7569395 GCF_000151845.1 Pteropus vampyrus | reverse complement strand
AGATTTATTTATTTCATTTTACTTTACATTTTGGGGGATGCTTTTTACTTTTATTTAATTTTGCTTTCTACATGTAGATCATTTTCTTTGTTCCAAAGTCAAATACACAAAACAAGGTATATTCTGAGAAGTGCAGCTGTAGGAACCTATTTTTTAAAACTATACCTGGGTTGATTTCACAACATAGAAAAACATCTAAATCAGGTCAAAAATGTACTGTTCCAGGGCAGAATAGAAACCTGGCCCTTTTTCTTTCTCCTTAAAATAAGATAGAGAGCAGCTAAACTTATTTCCTATAACAGATCCTATTCATTTTAGAAAGTGTGTATATGTGTAATTTATGCATGGTCTTTTGCTGGGCTATGAACAAACCGTGGCATATGCTATGAACAACACTACCACATTGTTGGAGATTTAGTTCATAAAGAAGAGAGGCAAATGTATATATTTGATTTGGGGCAAATTATTTTATCTTTCTAGTTATTCTTTTTCTCTTTATTAAAATGAGAAAGTTGAATCAGATGATCTTCTGATCCTTTTTAGTACTGAAATTATACTTTTATTCTACATGTGCTAGGTAGTTTCCAAAGACAGCCACAATCAATGCCTTCTGTCTCTGTACATGCATATGGTTCCTCACACTGAGATGAAGTCTAACTCCCTTCTTTCCAGATCTGGGCTGGCCTTAGTGACTTCCTTGGCTTATAGAATATGGCAAAAGTAATATAAGCTCTGAGACTCCCAAGGCTAGGTCATTAGAAACCTTAGAGCTTCAGCCTGTGTCTAGTTTCAGCCTTGGAACACTAGTTCTGGAGGAAACCAGTCTCCATGTAAAAAGTCTAGTTATCTTAAGACTATCCTTCTGGGATGAAGCCAAAGCAAGCCACATGGAGCAAATGCCTGGAGAAACAGAAATGCCCAGCCAGCCCCAATCTGTTCCTGTCTTAGCTTAGGCACAAGAAATATGAGTGAAAAAGCCTTGTTATCTATCAAGCTTAATCAAGTCTTCAGATGACTTCAGCCCCAGCTGCCATCTGACTGCAACCACATGACAGACTCCAAGGAAATTGTCCAGCTGATCTCAGTCAACCCAGAGAAACATGAAAAGTGCTAATAAACTATTGTTTTAAGCACTAACTTTTGAGGTGAAATTAGCACAACTGCAGACAACAGAAATAACATGATAATTGTTATAAGAAAAAGTAATAAACATGCACAAAAGAAGATAAGACTAATTTTGACTGTGGTAATGGGAGCTATTTCTTAGCAGAGGAAGTATTTGAGGAAATACAATATATGGGGACAGGTTTATACAGACTATCTGAGGAAGGCTTATTAGCAAGAGTATTTTAATATGAAATTTAAAACTAAAACTCATGTGAATATTTGTTACAGTTTCATTTAATAAAAACCAGGAATATATCAGTAAAAAATACAATGAACAAAATATAGTCCCATTGCATATTCATATTCTTATGAATATTCTTATGATGGACCTGATCTTAACCAAAAATAGCATGTAGAGCATTGAGTGGAGGGGACTGTTCACATAAATTTCAAATAGTTATTTCATTCATGCTAGTTCTCTCAGCCTCTCTTTTTTATGAGTCAGAATCAGACATTCAGGAACACAGGTCTAAAGTGCTGGTATTCTAGTTTCACATGCTTAGAAAACAGATAAATAGATATAAATTGCTTATATTTGGGGAAAAATTGCTAAGTTTAATCAAGCTCCAAGAAAGAACATTCATCGCTGCCTGTACCAGGCCATGAGAGATAACTTTAGGCTATCAACTTTTGTTTGTTTTGTTTTGTCTTAGTTGTTAGTATATCACGAATATTTTCATGTCATTAAATGTTGTACTGAAATATAATTTATATTGGCTCAATATTATCCCATTCCTGCGCCTTTATCATAATTAACCATTCCCCTAGAACTGAACATTTAGAATATGATTTTTTCATATTTATAAATAATTTGTGATGACTGTCCTTAAGTAAACTAGTTGTGCACATTCATGACTTTTTGCTTAGGAAATGAGTAGATGATCTTTTAATCCTGAGTGTCTACAAAAAAAAATAAAAGACACAGAATGATACAATTGACCAGTTGAGGATAGACAGTAATTTGAAACAACCTGTTTTTCTCCTAATCATTATTTCTCTTCCACCTGGTTCCAGACACAAGTGTTACAAAACTTAGAATAAAACGCAAATTTGAAAGAATATATTTTAAAATTTCTGAATTACAGATGTTTACAGTCTGGAGTCAAACTTTGTAACAATGATCCTAGGACACATTTGGCAGCTTAGACAAATTATTTCAGAATTTTATTGTGCACTATAATCATCTGGGTATTTATTTAATATCCAGATTCCTGAGTTCCAAACCCCTGATATTCAGTACATTCTTTTAGAATTACTGCCTTAAAACCTAACTATTCGGGAGACCTGATATATATAAGTATGAACCAAAATGTTTAGGTAAATCATCCTAAGTAATTATAGGCCGCACACTATCCTTAATATTCTCAAAATTGATTCTAGTGAGCATAGATTTATCATCTTGTGTTTTATCTCCAGATCCTTAAATACAGATTTCTTATATTTCCCTTCTTTTCTTTCTTTCAATTTTTTCCTATGTAGTGATTTTGTAGAAGAAATTACCTTCATCTCTATTACTCTTCATTATATGCAATTGTCAAACTTTATCATGGCAATAAAAGTACAAAGGTTTTTCTTTTAAAATAAAGTTTTTTGTTAAGATATCAATTAAGTCTACGGCCGGCCACGCCACCCTAAACAAGCTCAATCTTGTCTGATCTCAGAAGCTAAGCAGGGTCCGGCCTGGTTAGTACTTGGATGAGAGACCACCTAGGAAGACCAGGTATTTTTACACTGTAGGTGTAAAAAATAAAAAATAAGGTATTGTAAGCTGACAAGGTCCTTGCAATCTGTGAGGTCAACCAAGCGTTGCCTTGCCTAAAAAGAAAAAAAAAAGAAAAAAGATATAAATTAAAAGGACTAAAACATCTGGTGATTTTAG
>NW_011888849.1:7562837-7566299 GCF_000151845.1 Pteropus vampyrus | reverse complement strand
CAATATTGATTCTTCTATGTTTTAATTTATTGTTGCTAAAATATGGAAGTATAAGTTGATTGCTGTACATGGCCTTTATATGCTAAGACCTTGCTAAATAAATTTATTAGATCTAGGAGTTTTTAAAAAATAGATTCCTTAAGATTTCTCGAAATCAATTCACGTCTTTGGTGAATAGGGAAGTTTTACTTTTTTTTATTTTCAACATCCTTGCCTGCTTTCTCTTTCCTTTACATATTGCATTCACTGGATACACTACTTGATGTTGAATTGAATGAGAATAGCTTGGCTTTGTTCTCAATCACAGGGGAACGTTATTTTCTTTTTTATCATTTAAGATAATGACAGCTCAAAGTTATTCATAGATGTATTTTATCACATGGAGGAAAATGCCTATCCAAATTTCCTGAGTTTTTTAAAATAAATTTTGTGAATTAATTTTTCAGAACTTATTGAACTCTTAGCTATATCTCCTTGATTTAGTAAATAAAACTTACTGAAATCAATTTAGGTAAATTTAATTTAGTAAATATTGTGGATTTCAAAGTGTTATGTTTAAATGTTAACTTGCAGTCCTGCTAATAAATGCCACTTGGTCATCAGACTCCGTATTTGTCATACGTTGCTAGATAATATGCTTATATTTCATTATGAAATTTTGTGATTATGGTCACGAAATATATTGGTCTGTAATATTATTTTTACACAATATCTTTGCCAGGTTTGATATCAGAGTAATGTTGGTGCCCTAAATTTATTGAGAAGAGTTCCTTTTTCCTGTATTTTCTGAAAGAATTAGTGTAATGTTGCTTTTTTGTTTTTTCTTCAAGTTGATAAAATTTACCTGAAAAGTCATCTGAGCTTGAGGTTCTATTTATGTGTATAATTTAGAACATAAAGTCAATCTCCTAAACAAAGATTACTTTTCAGATTTTCTCTTTTATCCTGTGTCATTTTTAAGTTTCATATGTGTTGAGTATTGGAATGTATCCTTGGCCAAATATCTGCCCACTCAGAAACCTTGTCCCTCACTATTCCTTTTACACAGGTATCTCTTCCAGAATTTGCCTTATTTGAGTGACTTTCCAGTGCCTTCTGTGAAGTGCTTTCTTATAAATAACTTGCCCAGATTTAATACTGGCATCTGTGGAAGGGTTAGAATGATCAAGCTCTCTCATCATGAGAGCGGGTGTGATTCCCCCAGCGCATCAGAGAACAAAAACCCTGTCCAGTTCCACTCTCCTGCCCCAGAGTGAGCAGTGGGTGGAGCAGGGCAAGGAACTCTCATACATGATCCGATATGTCAAATTACTTGGTTGATTGCTTCACCTTGTCCTATGAGAATCGCATGCAATGGTTTTGAGCACCATCCACAGCACAGCCCATTTTCCTTGATTCTTCAGTAGACTGGCTGTGTGGTGGGATAGGTTCTTATTAACACGACATCCATAAGATCCTCCAGATAGACTACCTCTTCCTGGTCTCATCGTCTTGACATATTCTATTTCCCCTTGGTGGAATACCCTTTTATGCATTCTCCTGTTTAATCTCTAATTATAGTAGGAATCAATGAATACATTCTTCCTAGAATTTTGAAAATATTTCAGAAGAGACAAAGCTTCTCTGACAAAGGTCCATAATTCTTGTCCTCAGTGTTCTGTAATTTTGGAGAAATCCAATGTGATGTTGGAGCAAAGGCTCTCAGGCCTGGTTTTTCACATTAATATTGGCCACGACACTGGATTCACATCCTAAAAGTTCTGAATATCAATGAGAGACGAGTCTCTTGAGCTTTCAGCTCAAAGTGAGTGTGCCATTCACTTTGAAGGAGGTCACAACGCAGCTCTAGGTCATCCTGAAGGGCAGGGTGAACCAGAGGCATGGATGTCCTGCCCGTAGTGAGGGTGCCCGCTCCCATCATTGACTGCAAAGTTGTAGAACTGTCCACCCTCAAGAGGCCTGTTACTTGGGCAGTGAGTCTACCAGCAATGCCCAGGGACAATGGATTTTAGAGTACCATTGTCCAACAGAGAGACAGTTTTAGTAACATGTGTGATTTAAAATTTTTCTAGCATGCACATTAAAAGAGTAAAAAGAAACATGCGACATTAACTTAATATTTGGCTACTTTGGATTTAACTTCATTTATCACCTCAACATGTAATCATATAAAGACATTATTCAGTTGATATTTTTAAGCTTTTTTCTTACAAAATCTTTAAAATCTTGTGTACATTTTACATGTACAACACATCTCAGTTTGGACTATGCATATTTCAAGTGCTCAATTGGCACACATGGCTAGTGGCTTCCTATTTGTGTAGCACATATCTTTGTCGGTCCTGGAGTCAGGGAGTGTGATGACTAGTTTTACATATCAACTTGGTTAGACTATAGTACCCACTTATTTATCAAACACTAACTCAGATGTTGCTATGAAGGTATTTTGTAAGTATGGTTAAAATCTTGCCTTTCTTCACAAGCACACTCTGTTACGAGTTTTACAAAATCCTGGTAAAACTTGTAAAACTCGTAACTTGAAGTCTTCAGAATTCTTGCTCTTGCAGTGCTCCCTGCTTCAGTATTCTTTCCTATAACCTCTAGATGCCTATATCTCCATGATCTCCCAGCTCTGTCTCTGTAACTCAGAGCATCCAATAAGGTTCTCTTCATTTTAAATTGGAAAGTCTCTCAAGTTAATAAGCTAGGAGTATCTTAAGGCTTATTCAGTTTGTTTCTAGTCTTCCATATATTATTCTCCAGTGCCTATAGTTCAGGGTCTTAAAAACAAAACAAAACAAAACAAAACATTGTTTCATTTATTGTTGTTTCTTTTATAAGTAAATAACAGTGGCTGTGTACCAATAAGCTTTTATTTACCAGAACAGGTAGTAGGCTGTATTTGTTCTGTGGTCTTGTGATTTGCCAACCTATGAACTACAGTAACCCTAATCTAGTTTATATTTTGGACTCTCAAGAAAGATTGTTTTGAAGAATGGTTTCCACCACTACAAAGTTGTTGGAAAATCTCTAAATCCTATCTCATCAAATTATGTATATTTTAAAGGCTCAAAAGACTAACAGACAATAAATATTGATTTAAGTTGCCTAAGATCATATGTGAATTAGCAAAAAGAACTGGGAATAAAATTCAGAAACTGTATCACGCAGCCTTTTCATATTTTTAACTAAGCCAGCCAAAAAAAATTGTTTTCTCAAGTTAAAAAAGTAATTATCTTTGTGAGTCTTGGAGAGTGTTTTTAATTGGAATAAAGAATCACACGAGCTATAAAAACTGTAGATCTCACATAAAGGCTTCAGATGGAAAAAATGAGATATAAGCACAAAGAATATTTATATTTTCACAATCCTCATGATAGTAGTTTTAAAATAAAAGTTGCCTATGATATCATACCTTTATTTTATACTTTATTATTATTATTATTATTATTATTAATGTTG
>NW_011888849.1:7560312-7562787 GCF_000151845.1 Pteropus vampyrus | reverse complement strand
TAGGAGTATCTTAAGGCTTATTCAGTTTGTTTCTAGTCTTCCATATATTATTCTCCAGTGCCTATAGTTCAGGGTCTTAAAAACAAAACAAAACAAAACAAAACATTGTTTCATTTATTGTTGTTTCTTTTATAAGTAAATAACAGTGGCTGTGTACCAATAAGCTTTTATTTACCAGAACAGGTAGTAGGCTGTATTTGTTCTGTGGTCTTGTGATTTGCCAACCTATGAACTACAGTAACCCTAATCTAGTTTATATTTTGGACTCTCAAGAAAGATTGTTTTGAAGAATGGTTTCCACCACTACAAAGTTGTTGGAAAATCTCTAAATCCTATCTCATCAAATTATGTATATTTTAAAGGCTCAAAAGACTAACAGACAATAAATATTGATTTAAGTTGCCTAAGATCATATGTGAATTAGCAAAAAGAACTGGGAATAAAATTCAGAAACTGTATCACGCAGCCTTTTCATATTTTTAACTAAGCCAGCCAAAAAAAATTGTTTTCTCAAGTTAAAAAAGTAATTATCTTTGTGAGTCTTGGAGAGTGTTTTTAATTGGAATAAAGAATCACACGAGCTATAAAAACTGTAGATCTCACATAAAGGCTTCAGATGGAAAAAATGAGATATAAGCACAAAGAATATTTATATTTTCACAATCCTCATGATAGTAGTTTTAAAATAAAAGTTGCCTATGATATCATACCTTTATTTTATACTTTATTATTATTATTATTATTATTATTAATGTTGCGGTCGCCATGACTAAAATCAAGAATGCAATAATGTCTACTCGTTTGTGATAACATTTCTTGTCAAGACAGCAGAGGGTGCTCTTTTATTAAGATATGACACTATCTACTAGGAAATCTGTTTCAAGATGTTTACTGAGAAGCAAGAAATATATCTTAATGAAATTATCTTATGGTTTTCTTCAAGTTATTAGTTTTCAAAGATCATTTCTTGAATTTAGGTATCATTAATAATATTCTTTATTCAATCATCCCTGAAAATGTAATGAAAGCCACATATCTGCCAAGAAAATGATCTACTCATATATACACAAAAAAATTGCTGAATTTAGGGAGATACTTAAAAAACATTTGGAATCTTTCCAAAATATGCCCAATAATTTTTCAGAACCAGTTAAAATTTGTTTCTTATGAAAAATTTCAAACATAATAAAGTAGAGAAAATAAAATGAACTCGTAACCGCTATCCCTTCTCCACTACCCACCCCTCCCCCCCAAAAAAAGTGCACGCTGGGTGAATTTGAACCCAGTTTCAATCATCATATTAATCCTGCCATAAATTATCAGTGTATTGCAAAAGGATAAAAACTTTTAATAAAATATAACCAAACAATACCACTATCATGCCTTAAAAATGAACAATAATTCCTTAATATTATCAAATATCATTATCACTTTTTCATAAGTTTTTACATTGGATGTAGACAAAAGTGTACACATTGCATTTGATTATTATGTCTCTGGAGTGACTTTTATGTCTCTGGGCTACTTCTCCCTTTTTTTCTTGCCTTTTTTTAAAAAAAGAAATTAAGTTTATCTTTTTGAGACTTGCTAGCCAATGTGTGGCCTATAGACCACCATAGCATCATTGACAATTCCTGAAAGTGTATTATAAAGTCTCAAGCCCACTCCAAATTACTAAGTCAGAATTTGCATTTTAATAAGATCTTTTGGCAATTTATATATATGTTAAAGTTTGAGAAGCACTCCTATACCGTTTCTTAGTCTGGAATTTATAGATTGTAACTCTGTGATGTCATTTAGCATGCTCCTCTGTCTTCTGCATTTTTTATTAACTGTGATTAAATCTGGAGGATTGACATGCTTGGAGTTTAATTTTTTGGCAAAACTACTTCCTAAGTGTTTTGCATACTTTTACTGTAGCAGCATAATGTCTCGTTTTATCACTTTTTATGTTATTAGCCACGGATCATTATTGTCTTTGCCTAATAATTTTTTAAGAGTTTGCAAAATTACATGCTAATTTTACCACTCTTTGTTATTAACTGAGATAATTTTATGAAGAGAAAAAATTTCCTTACCTACTATTTTATCGCATTTGATCTAAAATTCATAGAGAAAATATAAGTGAAGTGTTTATCCTCTTCCTTTTTTTAACCAATTTTCAGAATAATAAATTAGTCCTCACACATGTTCCAAAGGTATTCAAAAAAGTTTTTTTGAAGTATGATTATGAACTCATGGGATTTTCAAAATTACATTTGATGGATTTAATTTACCAAATGTCATTCTAATTGATTATTCAGTTAATTATATTGTTAATTATTCAGTTGCTATTCTTGATTCTCAATTTGTCTCAACTTCTGCTATTGGGATACACTTCATACTTGCTCCTAATTCATTCCTTTTAACACATTCATGATTTCAATATTCTTTGATAGCTTTCCTTGCTTTCTGTTATTACAAAATATTCCAGGC
>NW_011888849.1:7554677-7556797 GCF_000151845.1 Pteropus vampyrus | reverse complement strand
TTTTCACTCTTCCCAAATGTTTGTTTATTTCTCCCATCTTTGTAAATGAATCAATTTTCAATCTAAGGTTTTAAAATGACTAACTAGAGGAACATTTTCATTAACATAAATAATCAATATAAATCAAACTGCTTTACATGACTAAAATGAACCATACAAGTTGACTTGCTGAGGAAGATAAAGAAAATTAATCTGCTTGTAAAATTTGAAGAAAGATTATCCTATCAAACAGGAGAAAGAATGTGACACATCTGGGACCTAAGATCAACTGGTACCATGCACTCAACATCTGATCTTAGCCAAAAGGCCAAGAAGTGATTACCATGTACTCAAATGCTCCAGAACTCACTCTCCATTTCTTCTTCAGGATGTATTTGAAGAGAGTGATATCTAGGTTTATCAATTACATATTATTATCCTAATTTTCTAATAAGAAAGCTACAGATAGAGGGTAGGAATGACTTCCCAAGTTCACACAACTAGTAAGTAACACAGTCGAACTTGAAGCTAAGCCATTCTGACTCTAGATCCTGAACTCAGAAACGCTACCCTCTGAACACTTTGATCTTGGTTCCTCATTTACTGCTTGATGTGTCAGAACTTAATTTTTTAATCATATTTAAATATGCAAATTTAAAACTTGTCATTTATTACTGGAGTATTAAAATAAATTAAAATTGGTATTGACAGTTTAACATCCATGTTTTAGACATTCTTTTATCATTTAAAAAATACATATAAAATAAATTGCATTGAAAAACCAACACTTGAAATGGAAAATAAAAATAAATCATTGGTAGTACCAATCACTGAATATCAAAAGCTTTTTTAATTTAAATACTAGAAAAAGTAATCTTGGATTACCAATATGGAGTAAAAAAAAAAAAAAATAAAATTTTTTGGAGCTTTTTAAAACAGCATCATCAATAACAACAACAATCTGATCTACTAATGTTCCACAATATTATTCTAGTATCGTCATTGTTATAATAAAATTTATAACAGTATAATAATATAAACCTTCATTACCATAGTATGATAAAATATAACCTTCAGGTGTTTTGGAAAAAAAAAAAGCTTGTTTTCTTATTTGCCTTTAATTCAGCATGTTGTAAGAGTTATTTATTAGTCTAAAGGGAAAATTTTGGTTGGCATTTACCATCATCATATGTACTTTCATCAGTAATACTCATTAACTGTACAAGCTGACCTTTATTCATTATTTAAACATTACCATTTATTCTGGGGTTTTCTTGTCCCCCTGAGATTTAAATTCACTTAATATCTTTCTATGATGTACAGATATATCCCCAAAAAGCATTTGTTAATACCTGAAAGGAAAAGTAAGTAGTAATTTCTTTTCTAGTTATTTTGTGCCTCTTTTAAAATATATTGCTGTTATACTATATGAAAGACTTTAACAGAAATTTTCAAAGATCAGTTTTATAAACACCATATTCCTCTAATATAACAGCTGAAAGTCATAGTATCTTTTTTAAAAAAAATTATGAAAAGAATTTTAAGAGAATTCTGCATCAAGAAAGATGGACTAGAAGTACTTTTCTCTATTCCTCATGATAAGTACAGCTAAAATTCCTGGACATTATTCATAAAACAAACATAAGACTCTGAAGGTAAAGAAAGTTCCACCAGCTAGGAACCTCAGGAATTAAGAACCAACACAGCACTGAATTTCCTAGGTTTTCTTTTTGTTTCCTCTATTCTAGACAGGGTACTAGTGAAGAAAACACCTGGAAATGCAAATGGGTACAGAAATTTAAAAAGGCCCCAAGAAAAGCTCAATGTTCTGAGGCAAAGGACCAGGAAGGGGACAGCCTAGAAAGAAAAATTTTTAGACAAATAACCACTCTACTTCTGCCACACACCACAGGGGGGGGAAAAAAAAATAGGGGCTCCACCCAACAACCAAGGCCAACTAGGAGTGTAGACTTCATCTTCTTCAGGCTGTAATGAGATTCTCCAACCTCCCTACTAGGGTAGTGTCATGTCAGAGAAGATCCAACCGAGAACCAGCATTTTCATCCCTATTGGGCAGTAACAAGCCCTCATATCCAAGGTATCAGTGGAGGCCACATGGGGATCCTAGACTTCTACTTCCC
>NW_011888849.1:7551931-7554627 GCF_000151845.1 Pteropus vampyrus | reverse complement strand
AATTATTCAGTTGCTATTCTTGATTCTCAATTTGTCTCAACTTCTGCTATTGGGATACACTTCATACTTGCTCCTAATTCATTCCTTTTAACACATTCATGATTTCAATATTCTTTGATAGCTTTCCTTGCTTTCTGTTATTACAAAATATTCCAGGCTTATCATATACATTTCCTGTTCCAGTCCTAAAATAAACAATTTATCCAAAGATCCTTAACTTGATTTAGTAAGAAATGGTTTTTAGGGATCAGAATATGTTCATTAATGGTGCTCACTGCTACTGAATAATTATTGGTTATTTTTTCTAGGAAGTTTTACTGGACAAAGAAATGCACATTTATAAAAAATATATATCTCAAATTTATACTAAAATGTCAAATTTAAATTTATTGAAACAGAATTTTTGGTTGACTTCTCTAATTTTATAATTACATCCCTTTTTATTATGGAAATATTGACTCCAAGTGATGTTAACATAATTATTTATAGTTTTATCCTTTTACATACGCAAAATAATAGTAGAATAACAATGCAGAATTATTACTAATGATAGAATTACTAAAAACAGTTTTAGGTTTTTCGTTTTGTTTTGAAGTTATTATTCTTAGGATATATCCCAGTAACAACGTCAGTCAAATTACTATACTTTAAAGTAATCTGAAATAATTCCAATTTATGTGATTAAGTTGTCAACTCAATACAAACTTAGATTTATTTATTTCATTTTACTTTACATTTTGGGGGATGCTTTTTACTTTTATTTAATTTTGCTTTCTACATGTAGATCATTTTCTTTGTTCCAAAGTCAAATACACAAAACAAGGTATATTCTGAGAAGTGCAGCTGTAGGAACCTATTTTTTAAAACTATACCTGGGTTGATTTCACAACATAGAAAAACATCTAAATCAGGTCAAAAATGTACTGTTCCAGGGCAGAATAGAAACCTGGCCCTTTTTCTTTCTCCTTAAAATAAGATAGAGAGCAGCTAAACTTATTTCCTATAACAGATCCTATTCATTTTAGAAAGTGTGTATATGTGTAATTTATGCATGGTCTTTTGCTGGGCTATGAACAAACCGTGGCATATGCTATGAACAACACTACCACATTGTTGGAGATTTAGTTCATAAAGAAGAGAGGCAAATGTATATATTTGATTTGGGGCAAATTATTTTATCTTTCTAGTTATTCTTTTTCTCTTTATTAAAATGAGAAAGTTGAATCAGATGATCTTCTGATCCTTTTTAGTACTGAAATTATACTTTTATTCTACATGTGCTAGGTAGTTTCCAAAGACAGCCACAATCAATGCCTTCTGTCTCTGTACATGCATATGGTTCCTCACACTGAGATGAAGTCTAACTCCCTTCTTTCCAGATCTGGGCTGGCCTTAGTGACTTCCTTGGCTTATAGAATATGGCAAAAGTAATATAAGCTCTGAGACTCCCAAGGCTAGGTCATTAGAAACCTTAGAGCTTCAGCCTGTGTCTAGTTTCAGCCTTGGAACACTAGTTCTGGAGGAAACCAGTCTCCATGTAAAAAGTCTAGTTATCTTAAGACTATCCTTCTGGGATGAAGCCAAAGCAAGCCACATGGAGCAAATGCCTGGAGAAACAGAAATGCCCAGCCAGCCCCAATCTGTTCCTGTCTTAGCTTAGGCACAAGAAATATGAGTGAAAAAGCCTTGTTATCTATCAAGCTTAATCAAGTCTTCAGATGACTTCAGCCCCAGCTGCCATCTGACTGCAACCACATGACAGACTCCAAGGAAATTGTCCAGCTGATCTCAGTCAACCCAGAGAAACATGAAAAGTGCTAATAAACTATTGTTTTAAGCACTAACTTTTGAGGTGAAATTAGCACAACTGCAGACAACAGAAATAACATGATAATTGTTATAAGAAAAAGTAATAAACATGCACAAAAGAAGATAAGACTAATTTTGACTGTGGTAATGGGAGCTATTTCTTAGCAGAGGAAGTATTTGAGGAAATACAATATATGGGGACAGGTTTATACAGACTATCTGAGGAAGGCTTATTAGCAAGAGTATTTTAATATGAAATTTAAAACTAAAACTCATGTGAATATTTGTTACAGTTTCATTTAATAAAAACCAGGAATATATCAGTAAAAAATACAATGAACAAAATATAGTCCCATTGCATATTCATATTCTTATGAATATTCTTATGATGGACCTGATCTTAACCAAAAATAGCATGTAGAGCATTGAGTGGAGGGGACTGTTCACATAAATTTCAAATAGTTATTTCATTCATGCTAGTTCTCTCAGCCTCTCTTTTTTATGAGTCAGAATCAGACATTCAGGAACACAGGTCTAAAGTGCTGGTATTCTAGTTTCACATGCTTAGAAAACAGATAAATAGATATAAATTGCTTATATTTGGGGAAAAATTGCTAAGTTTAATCAAGCTCCAAGAAAGAACATTCATCGCTGCCTGTACCAGGCCATGAGAGATAACTTTAGGCTATCAACTTTTGTTTGTTTTGTTTTGTCTTAGTTGTTAGTATATCACGAATATTTTTCATGTCATTAAATGTTGTACTGAAATATAATTTATATTGGCTCAATATTATCCCATTCCTGCGCCTTTATCATAATTAACCATTCCCCTAGAACTGAACATTTAGAATATGATTTTTTCATATTTATAAATAATTTGTGATGAC
>NW_011888849.1:7550452-7551881 GCF_000151845.1 Pteropus vampyrus | reverse complement strand
GAGAACCAGCATTTTCATCCCTATTGGGCAGTAACAAGCCCTCATATCCAAGGTATCAGTGGAGGCCACATGGGGATCCTAGACTTCTACTTCCCTCTTGCAGTCAGTAACACAATGTCTCTCCTTTCTCCTGACAAAATGGCATCAGAAGTGGTCTCATGGAGTGTTGTTGGAACTTTCAAAAATGCTAGTAGTAACAAGGCTGCTTTCACCTCATGTTGTCAGTGGAAGATACATGGAGGGTAGTGATTAGACACCCCTGACTCTTCTGGCCAGGATGGTATCAGCAGAAGCTTACTGGGAAGCTAGAAGTCTCATCATCACCCAGAATTAACAAGAGATTCCCCTGGCAGGTGTAAATGGAGACAGAGTTAGTAACTAATTTCTGCCCCACTTGGCAGTAAGAGAGAGTGTCTACCCTCCTCTTAACAGAGTGGTTTCATAAGAGGCCTGATAAAACAGAACACTGAAATAAGACCTCAAATCTCATAACATAATACCCCAAATCTCCAGGTTTCAATAAAAAAATCACTCTTCACACCAAAAACCAGGTAAATTCTAATATAAATAAAAAAAGACAATCAACAGATATATCAAGATGGTACAGATATTAGAATTATCTGAGGAGGATTTTAACAGCCATAAGAAAAATATTTCGATGAGTAATACGAACATGCTTAAAATAAATTTAAAAAAGAAAAAAAATATTTTGCAAAGAAATAAACTCAGCAAAAACAAGAAAAAAAATAAACAAATTAAATTTTTTAAGATGGAAAAATATAATAACCAAGATTTTTTAAAAAATCCCTCAAGGGACAACCTCAAAAGAAATCTGTTCTTTTTAGAAAGCATCTATTTTGTCTTTGTCATTCAGCTTGAGTAATTTTTATTGTTTTATCTTTAAGTTCCTTAATTCTTTCCTCAGTTCTTTGCATTCTCTTTTGAAGGACTACAGCAAAAGAGCTAACATTTATGTCACCAGAGTCCAGGATGAAGAGAACTAAGATAGAGAAGCAAAAATATATTTAAAAAAATAAATAAATAGTTGACGATTTTTAAAAATTTGGCAAAACACATAAAAAACAAATTAAAAAATATGAGTAAATCCCAAACAAGGTAAATCATAGAAAACCACACCAAAGCCATCATAGTCAAACTTTTGAATGCAAAAGACAACATAAAAATCCTGAGAGCAGAGAAAGAGAAATGTCACTTTACCTATAAGGGAAAATTAATTGGATTTTCTATCAGAAACCATGGAGGCCAGAAGGAATTGGCACAACATTTTTAAGCACTAAAAACAAACCAACAAAACTGTTAACCCTGAGATTTGTATCCAGTGAAAATCTCTTTTAATAATAAAGAGAAAATCAAGACATTTTCATATGAAACACAGATAAGAAAATTTGTCACTAATAGATTTATCCTT
>NW_011888849.1:7545225-7549194 GCF_000151845.1 Pteropus vampyrus | reverse complement strand
CTATTTAATTTTTAAATATAGTATATTTATTTCTATATGATAACTTTATGTTTATATCGTTATATTAATTCATAAATTTGTTACTTTATATCTATGGCCATTTAAAAATATATATTTATAGATTTTATCAACATTATCTATATTATACCTAATATAAATGAGCACCACTATGCATTAGGTATTATTTATTAAGTATTTTAAATAATTAGAATACAGCAGTGGGGAAATATAGAAAAGACATTGAGGGGCTTAAATTTCAGTGGAGATAACATGACTACTATATTAATTAATTAACTGATTAAATGGTAAGATAGATGGTAATAGCAATAT
This sequence comes from Pteropus vampyrus, assembly GCF_000151845.1. NCBI lineage: Eukaryota > Metazoa > Chordata > Mammalia > Chiroptera > Pteropodidae > Pteropus > Pteropus vampyrus. The sequence continues at coordinate 7,548,864 of NW_011888849.1, read as the reverse complement.
AAAAATGTTTAAAAATATAGCAGAATAATCTAAATTGTGAGTACAGGGTCGCAGGAGATAGAAAAGAGGTAGAGACAGATTACAATATTAAAATAAAAGTGGCCATGATAGGCTTCCTTGAGATGGTAAATCTGAGCAAAAATTTGAATGAGTTGTATGAATTAGCAAGCAGTTTATGAGGGATGGATATTCCACAGAGAGAACAGCAAGAGCTAAGTCATTATTTCAGATAAAAGCTTCCAAAAATGTAGGTAGCACAGCAAGGGAGCAGTGTAGATGGACTGAAATGGGCCAAGGGAAGAGGAAAAGATGACAGGTCAAGAAAGCATACATACTGAGATGTTTTGGGCCCTAAAGGCCTTCGAAAGGACATTGGCATTTACTCTGAAGTCATAGAGGAGCCACTACAGGTTTATGAGGCAAAGGGCCAACATATGCTAAACTACATTTGAAAAGACTCACGCTGGCAAGAAGCAGGGTATGTGCTAGGAGGTAGTGCAGTAATTCAGTCTAGTGATAATAGTGGCCTGGATCGTCATGAAGGCCTGGAGGTAGGTAGTATATGTTTACTTTGTGAGTGTTAGAACAAATACTAAAACGAATACAATGAAAATATAATGAAATTATAAATTCTATTACAAAAAAGATAGTTGTATTTTGCTGTGGGCAAGATGCAGAGTGATGGGACTCCAAAACTGATTTCTAATTATAGGTCTAACTATCTGTGCAAACTTAATGTCTCTATGCTCATTTGCATAATCAATTAAATGAGGCTTTTTCCTGAGGGGGTTCCTGAATTCCCTGTAAGCTTATAGAGTTGCAAACTATTCTGAGTGAGCCAAAATTAACTTTAGTTAGAATAGACGCTATTAGGCAACTTTGTAATTTTTCATTCTTTCAGTGCTCTTTTATAGTTCACAGCAGTGTATAAACCACCTGGAAGTGTAGTGAAGAAAATGTAAGAATACTGACCTTATTTTCACAGTACTAGACTTTAGAGTTTCCTGCTTGAATAGACAATAGTCTTTCATCTTTTTTGTTGGTCTGTCATAAAATTATAATTTATTTCTGCTTTGCTATCTCTATTTACAGTATTATTAAATGTTTCTTGAAACATTATGGTCAACATGGACCAGCCAGGCCATAGTTTGTATGACCTTGGCAATTTATTAAACTTCTCTGAGTCTTAGTTTTTCCTACATCAATGAGGACAAACTACTTCGCAGTGTTTAGGTGAATATCCGGGCTAATAATATCTAAAATACTTAGTACAGAGCCTAGAATATGAAGGATTTTCTATAAAAGGTAGCAAATGTTATGATGATGATGATGAAAATAGGTAAGGCTTGAATGAGGACTATACTTCCTTTACTTCTAGATTAAATCTTGAATCAGTATTGTTTTTTACAGGCTTGTTTTTCAAAGTCTCCATCTTTACTCAGACTTTACTAGCATTGAGAGTCTTACTATAGGCCTTGCTTCGTTTAGGAAAGAAGAGACACTGAAGAAGGGAATGAGTAGAACAAAATCCCTGTATCTTTCTCCATTATTGGCACAGATGGCTTATTTTAAAACCATATCACATAGAGTTGTACCTTTTGCATTTAAAATTAGAAGTCATAAATTCTTATCATCTGTCTCCATGTTCAAATACTAAGACTGTCCCATTGCCACAGTTCTGGGAGGAAGGGCCCCTTGGGTTATTGTAAAACTAGAAGGTTATGATGTACAGTTTACGCTAATGAAGGTAGGCTTCCAGTCAGGAAGTGGAGTCACTCCCTGTGGTGAGGCCGTTAAGTAGCCAGGAATGAGACATGTCTATAATTAGAGAGGCATTAGGCGTTAGTGATCCCAGTGACCAGGGAGCCTATGCCCAATGGACTAGCCAGACTGGCTGGCTACCCACCCCAAGCTATTTCCTCCATTACTCAAAGTCAGAAGCAATGTAATGAGGGGTGGGCTAACAAATCCCATTGAGCTGAAATTATCCATTAAAAAAAGTTTCTGAAAAATAGACTTGAAAATTGCATATGCTTAGAGCAGAACAAAACAAAACAAAAAAACAAAACAAAACAAAACCCGTTATCCAGTAAAGAAGCAGATTGTTAAGGTAAAACAAGGCATAAATCAACCTCACAACTATAAGTAGCAAATAACATAGTATTATCATACCATTGTTCATCTTAATTATTCCTAGGATCTGAAAATAGAAGAACCAAGAAAGCTAGAACAAGTCATTATATTTTTCTGGAGTATGTATTTGTTAAAAAACACAGAAATTGTTTATTCTCAGGGATCCCAGCATCGACATCAAGGCTGACAGGCCTAGAATATTTTGAAAATATGAGCTCTGGAAAAAATGACCGAATGCTAGCTTACCTCTACTGTTTCACAAATTTAAAAAAAAAAAAAACAAAATCAAAGCTGAGAAGGAACAGAAGGCAAATTAATGTAATTATAACTATTATTAGTTAAAATATATTCTGTGCATTTTTTAGTCTTAATTTCACATTCTTTGTCTTATTTAATCTTCTATCCAATTCAATAAAGCAGCAATTTACCATGAATCACTTCTTTTGAGAAAACTAAGTAACAGAGAGGATGAGTAATTGTAAGTGCCCATCTTTGAAATCAGCTGCCTCCAAAACTATGCTCCTACTAACTACATAGCACATGACTTGTCTAATATTTTGTAGTTACTGATTCTGGTAAAGCCAGGATTAGGATCTAGATTCCATGGTGTCAGGTCTTACATCCCTTCCAGTAGGTTAGGTTGCAATCCTATAAGTTTGAACACATCTCTATGGATTGTTTGCTTTTAGTTGAAGAAATTCAGTGATATTTAAAAAAGAAAATTCCTTATAAGAATTGAGTTGAGTTAGAACTTCGCTACTGGGTACTATAGCAATGTACTTATTCTTTGTTTGTACATTTTATCTCTTTTGTTTATTGCTTTGTCCTCATTGCCTAGACAATACCTGGAACACAGTATGTGCTTAATAAATATTTGTTAAAATGAGGGACTTTATTGTGTGTCTACTAGACACTGCTTAAGGGGCTAGGACAATTGTGTTGCTAGACACTGCTTAAGGGGCTAGGACAATTGTGAAGAAATACAAGGTTCTTGCAATATGAAACTTTTTCTAATGATTGAGAGTTACTAAGAATACAAATAACTACATGAATTTTGAAATAAGGCTAAGAAGAAAATAAAGCAAGATAATGTGACAGAGTATAACTTGGGTGACACTGTAGGGGAGCTCTCTTTGATGTGGTAATATATGAGCTAAACCTGAAGATAAAGATCTGGGGAAAAGAAATTTCAGCTAGAGAGAACAGCAAGTACAAATGGTCTAAGGCAGGAATAATTTTGGTGATTCCGAGGAAGAGAAAGAAATGTGGCTTGGTCTTAGATGATACATGGAAGAGGCAGGAGGTAAGCAGGACATGGAGGTCAGTTGTCCCTGGGGCATATTAAAAATATTGCCTTTTTTAGATTCTACATATAGATGAGATCATACAGTATTTGTCTTTATCTGACTTATTTCGCTTAGCATAGTGCTTTCGAGGTGCATGCATGTTGTTGCAAATGGCAAGATTTCCTTCTTTTTTATGGCTGAATAATATTCTATTATATAT
>NW_011888849.1:7541146-7544355 GCF_000151845.1 Pteropus vampyrus | reverse complement strand
CTTAGCCCAGAGACAAACAATATGTGCTTTCTAATTTCTTGCAAATTACTTTTTAATTACTAAAGACTAATAATACCAATAATTTAATCAGTGATTTTGTCCTTGCAGTATTATCACTTTCACTCATAATATTAAATTTTAGATTTATAATTAACCAAAGTTTATCTAGACTGAGTTGTGCAAACAGTATTTTTAAAGGTGTTTTATAATTTGGGGCTATCTACACAGCACAATTAGTTGAAGAACTGTTCAGTTCATGAATTTTGCAACTATAGAGAAGCCAGGTAACTCAGGCTAATTGTTTGTAATTTTTTGCTGAATTTATATGTGCATTTAACAGAATAATGTGCAACTTCTCACTTTCTCTGCTGGAGCATAGTCTTTTCCTATTTATTTTAATGGTTTTGGTCATTACTTGTAACTATGATCTTATGTTCCTGTTGATTTAATTTTTAAAAATCTACTTCATTCAATCACCAAAAAATTAAAAAACACCTTCAAATATTTAGATTAAAGCATCGTGTGTAGTAGCAGCCTGATTGTCAACTACAGTAAACTTTGTTTAAGGAAACAGAGATAAATAGTAAAACCACAAAATATGTAGTTCTCCAGCCTCTCCTTAAATGGGCATGGTTTCCTTTGGAGAAGTCTTAATAGACTTGTTAGCCAGTCTTCCTAATCATTGGTGCTTGCTGATACAGCTCACCTATCACAATTTATTTCACAGTCCTTTTGCATCAGAGAGAAAGAACTTCGATTTACTACTAATTAGAGTAGTCATTTCCCCAGGCACAGGCAACATTTTGAGTGATGATGTAACCAAAAACCAGGTTTTTGTGAAAATTCAGTACAATTTAACGAAATAGAGAAGGCATTATTTTCTCTGTGAAATACATGATTATCACTTGGAAGAGACAGAAAGACTGAATGTATTAAAGCCACTTTGCTTAAATTATAAAGATGGAGAGACAGAAAGGAAATTATTCCAGATTGCTAAATCAGAGAAGGGTTGTGCACCAAAAAAATAAATAAATAAATAAAATAAAAGTAGGCTTCTGACTCATTGTCAGACAATTTGTAAACAAAGAAGTATAGAATTGCTATCACTACTTAGAAAGTGTATTTACTTGTTTGTCTGGGAATTGAACCAGACATTACAAGTTGGTTACAAATATGGAATGATTTGGGGTGAAGGGAAGATCTGGGATGTGAATTGTGTAGTTCCTAAAACATAAGCAGTTCAATATGGACCACAAGAGAGCATTGTCTCAGTATAAAGGCAAAAATTTTGTGGTTAAAGATGCTCTCAGCCACTGTATTTATATCACTCAAAATTCCCAAGGTTACAGGTTGCCGTTTTTAGATATCCTCAATTTCAGTGCAATCAGCTTTATCTAATGCTCTGGCTTATTTGGGGAGGAGGAGTAGTTTGGGAAGAGGAGTATTATGTTCCAATTGTTATACTCAGAAAACTAATATAAGCATTTCCTAAGTCATTTTATTAAATATATACTAGAGAAGCAGTGTAATTTATGGTTTAAAAATTTATATTTGTCAGAGTTATAGGTTCAAGGACATGACACTGAAGTATGTGCTCTTCTCAAACACATCAAGAAGTTCTCTAGTAAATGAAGTGAACTTAGAGTGATCTACTGAGTGATCAGCCACGAGACACGGGACAGTTATGAAAATTGCACCTGAACCTCTCAAAACTGCTTTACTTTCTGAAGACTGAATCTATTCCACAATTGAAGCAATCAGAGGTCTTTAAATAATTACATCTATAAGATTTAATAATCAGGACTCATCTATAGCCATGCCACCCTAAACAAGCCCAATCTTGTCTGATCTCAGAAGCTAAGCAGGGTCGGGCCTGGTTAGTACTTGGATGGGAGACCACCTAGGAAGACCAGGTGCTGTAGGCATAAAAAACAAAAATAAAAAAATAAGAGATTGTATGCTGACAAGGTCCTTGCAATCTGTGAGGTCAATCAAGTGTTGCTTCACCTAAAAATAATAATAATAATAATAATCAGTGCTCAAGCTTCTATTTCATAATGTATTCATTCTCAAAAGTTTACTAAGCATTCACTGTGTTCAAAATTCTTTTACATGTGTATATGACACAGTCCTCCCCCAAGAAAAGCTAAACAAATATATGGCACAAGTTAGAAAATAAGTGCCATGTAGATAGTTCAGAGTTTGGTGGAAGTTCAAAAAAATAAGAATGTGACAAGGGTAATTTGTTTCCTTGTTATTTTTTTTTCTTTTTTAATACTAAATTACCAAACATTATAGCTGATAATAAAGTTACACATTTTTGTAAATTACTGAAAACACCCATTTTTAATAAATTAGAGATCATTGAGATTTGTTCTAATGAAGACATGGAACAATTTTTAGTTATTGCTGCCTTTTTTTCTGATGGAGTAAATGCAGCATTCAAAAGTATCTAACTTGCCAAAAAAGATGAAAAAATCTCTGACATTGAGATGTGCTTGTTTCAAACTTTTTCTCCAAAAAAATAAAACCCCATAATTAGTACCCAGAATAGAAGAAACTCTGCTCTTGAAGTACCTCACTATTTAGCCTGAAACCAGACTCTCAAGACAATTTTTTAAAGGCATATTTTTAAAACTGTGTATGGATTTTGTATGGTATTTTGGAATATATTTCTTTTGTGTTAAAATATGCTCTACCAGCTGATAATGCAAAATCGATATTCAATGAAGGCGTACCATCATTTCAGACCTGGCCTAACTTCCAGCCCAGAAAAAAATTGCTCTTAGAAATATGTGCATCTCAGTTATAAAGCAACACATTAAAGAGAGGCATTAGATCGATGCAACTATTTTTTCTCATAAAAATTAATGTGCTCTATAAAATTGAGACTACTTTTATAGCATTTATTGAAGAAAAAAAAATTATTGGATTGGCTATTTTAAGGTCAACCTCAGACTAGCAACTGAATGACTCCAAGTGGTAATCCAACCCACACTTGTTATATGACCGTGAACAAGCCAAACGGGCTGTGGCCATGATTATGTATACAAACCGCCTACGTGGGGTGTCATGTCAAGGTCAACGTGTTTATGCCAGCCAGTTTTGTTATGCATGTAGAACTCCACACAGTTGTTCCGTGTATGGCACTTGGAGTGGATGCCAGCACAACTGTAACGAATAGACTGCCAGAAAGCGGATACCCATAT
>NW_011888849.1:7538606-7541096 GCF_000151845.1 Pteropus vampyrus | reverse complement strand
TTTAAAAATTTATATTTGTCAGAGTTATAGGTTCAAGGACATGACACTGAAGTATGTGCTCTTCTCAAACACATCAAGAAGTTCTCTAGTAAATGAAGTGAACTTAGAGTGATCTACTGAGTGATCAGCCACGAGACACGGGACAGTTATGAAAATTGCACCTGAACCTCTCAAAACTGCTTTACTTTCTGAAGACTGAATCTATTCCACAATTGAAGCAATCAGAGGTCTTTAAATAATTACATCTATAAGATTTAATAATCAGGACTCATCTATAGCCATGCCACCCTAAACAAGCCCAATCTTGTCTGATCTCAGAAGCTAAGCAGGGTCGGGCCTGGTTAGTACTTGGATGGGAGACCACCTAGGAAGACCAGGTGCTGTAGGCATAAAAAACAAAAATAAAAAAATAAGAGATTGTATGCTGACAAGGTCCTTGCAATCTGTGAGGTCAATCAAGTGTTGCTTCACCTAAAAATAATAATAATAATAATAATCAGTGCTCAAGCTTCTATTTCATAATGTATTCATTCTCAAAAGTTTACTAAGCATTCACTGTGTTCAAAATTCTTTTACATGTGTATATGACACAGTCCTCCCCCAAGAAAAGCTAAACAAATATATGGCACAAGTTAGAAAATAAGTGCCATGTAGATAGTTCAGAGTTTGGTGGAAGTTCAAAAAAATAAGAATGTGACAAGGGTAATTTGTTTCCTTGTTATTTTTTTTTCTTTTTTAATACTAAATTACCAAACATTATAGCTGATAATAAAGTTACACATTTTTGTAAATTACTGAAAACACCCATTTTTAATAAATTAGAGATCATTGAGATTTGTTCTAATGAAGACATGGAACAATTTTTAGTTATTGCTGCCTTTTTTTCTGATGGAGTAAATGCAGCATTCAAAAGTATCTAACTTGCCAAAAAAGATGAAAAAATCTCTGACATTGAGATGTGCTTGTTTCAAACTTTTTCTCCAAAAAAATAAAACCCCATAATTAGTACCCAGAATAGAAGAAACTCTGCTCTTGAAGTACCTCACTATTTAGCCTGAAACCAGACTCTCAAGACAATTTTTTAAAGGCATATTTTTAAAACTGTGTATGGATTTTGTATGGTATTTTGGAATATATTTCTTTTGTGTTAAAATATGCTCTACCAGCTGATAATGCAAAATCGATATTCAATGAAGGCGTACCATCATTTCAGACCTGGCCTAACTTCCAGCCCAGAAAAAAATTGCTCTTAGAAATATGTGCATCTCAGTTATAAAGCAACACATTAAAGAGAGGCATTAGATCGATGCAACTATTTTTTCTCATAAAAATTAATGTGCTCTATAAAATTGAGACTACTTTTATAGCATTTATTGAAGAAAAAAAAATTATTGGATTGGCTATTTTAAGGTCAACCTCAGACTAGCAACTGAATGACTCCAAGTGGTAATCCAACCCACACTTGTTATATGACCGTGAACAAGCCAAACGGGCTGTGGCCATGATTATGTATACAAACCGCCTACGTGGGGTGTCATGTCAAGGTCAACGTGTTTATGCCAGCCAGTTTTGTTATGCATGTAGAACTCCACACAGTTGTTCCGTGTATGGCACTTGGAGTGGATGCCAGCACAACTGTAACGAATAGACTGCCAGAAAGCGGATACCCATATATTTTGAGTTGAGGCAATTATAGGAATTAAACAAATAAAAAACATCTATGTAACAAAGACTAGCAGTCTGGATGAACTATATAATTGATCATATACTTGAAGTAACTGTTAAAACATCCAACACAGATTATTTCGTAAATAGGACATTTCTCTCAACTAATATGTATTTTTCAATGAAAATAATATAAGCCCAGGAGATATTATATAATCTAACATTAAACTTTTTCTTAATAAATTAATATGAAAGAGCAATTGAAATTTTAAAATTTTAGCAACCTTAAAAATTATTGCATAGAAGTCACACATTGGCAAAATCTGGTTCATAATATAATATAATTTTCATATAAAATATGAATTCTTAAAAGAAAGGAAAGCTCTTAAGCAATTATGATATTTCTCAGTAAGATAAATGCATTTATATTATTTACTTCATTTTCAATCTATGCTTCAATACATTTTAATTTTGCCTGAAAACATGACGCAAACCCAAAACTGCTGTGGAACAGTCCATAGAACCTAACCCAGAAATTCTCATCATACCGCTGATAATTCCGCACATATCTATCAGCCCTCTTTCAAGGCGTGAGGTCTGAGGTTATATCTTTATAAAGTCAAATAAGTGAAAGGATTGGCTGACTTAGTAAAGGAAAAAAATCAGGCAAAATAATCTGTAATTGTATCTTTCATTTTTATGTCTGAAAAATATACTGAGAAATATAACATCTAGGGACATTGATACTGGTATTTAGTATTAAAATTAGAGGATATTTAGAACTCTGGTTTTCAATATTCTTCATATACTATGTAAAAATATGGA
>NW_011888849.1:7532403-7538127 GCF_000151845.1 Pteropus vampyrus | reverse complement strand
CTTATTATGAATCATATCAAAAAAACAAATTCTACAAACTGATTTTACATTTATGTGCATGACATTTTAACCTAAAAGTTGATTGTTGTACTTGTCAAAGTGTGACAGGAATAGAAATTTCTCACTTCATCTCTAATTCAATGAATTTTTAATACAGCGACTCTCAAAAATTAGCAGATATAAGAATTACCTGGAGAGCTTGGTAAAATCTGTAAAAACAGATTGTTGGTCCCTGTCCCCAGAGTTTCAGGTTTAGTAGGACTGTGGTAGGGTCTAAGGATTGACATTTCCAACACATTTCTAAAAGGTTCCCAGGTTGCTGTGATGCTGGTGGCCTAGGTACCACACTTTGAGAAATGAAAAATATTGAACATGCAGTATTTGACAAGTGCTGTGTGCTGAGGATACAGCAGCAAACAACAAAACAGACAAAAATTCCTGTCCTCATGGACCTTATATTCTAGTGGAGAAAGACATACAATAAATAAAATACATAATTAAAATATGCAACATATTAGATAGTGATAAGTGCTATGAAGAGAAATAAAAAAAGAAAATAGGATATATGATTGATGAAGTGATGAGGAGAGAATGATGAAGAGGGTAATTATGGAAGCTTTACTCGGAAGGCAAGATTTGATTAAAGACCTTAAACAGCTGGAGAGTGGGTTGTAGCTATCTGTAGGAACGGTCAGTTCGAATGCCCTAAGGCTGGAGTGAGTTGGCCAAGTTTGAAGAACGTGAAAAAGACCAGCATGGCTGGAGTTGACTGAGTGACAGGGAGAGCAGAAGGAAACCAGGCAGAGAGGCAATGGAAAGATCAGCACAGGTGAAGTCTTATAGGCCATTAAGAGGTCTTTTGCTTTTATTCTGAGCGGCATGGGAAGCCATGAGTAAAATTTGAGCAGGGAAAAGAAATTAGCTGATTTTCAATTTAAAAGACTCACTGGGATTTCTGGATTGAAAATAAGAGCCAGGAATTTAAGAAACAGGAGTAGGCTAAATATATAAATTTGAGAGTCACCAACATATTAGTGGTATTTAAATCTGTGAAATGAATGATTTCACTAAAGGAATGAATGAATCAAGAGAAGAGAAGTAGTCCAAGAACTGGCCCTGGGGAAATTTTCAAGGTCAAGGAAATAATTAAAGGACCAGGAAAAAGGTCAACAGCCATGAAATAAGATGAAAACCAGCAGAGACTGGTATTCTGGAAGCCAAAAGAAGAAAGTGAATCACTAGGAAAGAGCTCATCGTCTGCTAATACATCAAGTAGGATGAGTAATGAAAATTAACTCTTCATATAAGCAACATGAAGTTCAGTAGTGGTGTTGACAAGAGCTGTTTCAGTGGAGTGGTAGAGACTGAAAGCTCGACTGGAGTATTTTCATGTGAGGATGGAAAGAGAGCTTCTAGAGAGTGTGAGCATAGGCAACTCATTTGAGGAGTTTTACTATTAGAGAAAGGAGAGACATAAATGGTAAGAGACATGAGTAAATGATCAAGGGGGAGGGTTTTTGCTTTTCTAAGATGGGAGGAAATATTGAAAATGTCTAAGTTGATGGTTATGATGCAATAGGGGTAGAAAATTGATAATGCAGAGAAACAGTGAATAATACTGGAGTGATATACTTGAGGAAAAGGAGAAGACTGAGATCTTACACCCAGGTAGAAGTTTCAACCTTATCAAAACACGAACAGTTCATCTATAGTAGTAGGAAGGAAGGCAGAGTATATGGATACGAAAGTAGGTACATGGGTAGATGTAGAGGTGGGTGTTTCAGTGGAAAAAGTAAAGTCACGAAATGTGAAAGAGCATGATAAGGAGGTGATGGAAGTTTGAGGAGAGATGAGAATGTTTAAATAATCTTGAGTTGAAAGAAAGTGAAGAAGACAGGAAGAGAGAGCAAGAGAGGAGAGAGAAGAGGATGAGATTGAAAGATTGAGATTGGGTGAATAGAGAAATTCTGTAGGATAGCTAGCAGTACTAATACAATAGATCTGATACTTGAAATTATTATTTCATGTAAAAATCCTCTGAGTATCATTTCAAGTACTTATAGAGCTACTAGTCAGAGCAATGTGCAACTTCTCAAGACCTCCCTTCCTAAAAATTTGTACAAGAAAAATGAAGATAATTTGAAAACTTTAAAAATATAACTGTCTCAGTTGAGGTAAAAGGGTATTAACTAAATAGGAAATTTTATGGAATGACTAATCAGACTGTCTGTCCATTGGGGGGTACTCAACTGTTTTTTTTTTCCAGTGGAACTCTAGTATTCTATAAATTCTTCATGCATGTGTGGCCTAATTTTGATCAAGGTAGTTTTTCACTTTTCTACAATAAAGATAGATGGTGTTACGGCAATGTCTGTCAGGAACAATACTCCCTTGAGGGTGATAGGTGACAGGCACAACTTGCTGTGATAGGTAAAAGAAGTAATATTAACTTCAAACATGAGACAAAAATATATGGAAACTTGGCCTGTTAAGTGTATACGACAGACCAGTAGGGGCAATAAAAAGGATTTTTCAATCAGTAATACAGCTCTGACAAATTATTTGAGGGAATACGGTGATAGCTCCGGGTGTGTTTATGGATACTCTGAGGATTTCTTAAAGTCTCTGCAAAGAACACTACCTTTGCCTGAAATAGTTCTTTAGTTCAAACTCCAGATTTGCATGTGAGAGAAAGATGGCAATTTTACTCGTGCGGGTGTTCCTTCTCTATGTATCAGTCAAGACTTTCAGTGCATAGCAGTATCTGAAAGATATAGAAAAAAAAAAAAAACATTTAAAGATTTACTTTTCACCTTTGAGAGGCTTACAGTCTAGTCAAGAAATCATCTCATTTTTACTCAATAACAAGTGGTATCCTGACCACAACAAATTAAATTTAGAAGTTCTAGTACATGGAATAGAATTATGCTTTCTGATCATTTATAAGAATTATACTTTTCATATATATTATTCTATATAAATCAATTATAGTTATAGTATACATTTTTATGAATCAGAGACTGAAAAAATCTGAGTTATTATTTAAAATTCTCAAATGTCACCTTCTCTGTGAAAACTCCCATGACCACCTCCTAAAAATAATTATTGCTCCCTCTTCTGAAAGAGTAGTGTACTTGTTCATAGCATCAATATTGTCATTATTAGCAAATATTGAAATTAGTTATTTACTTATTATGGGATGAATTGTATCCCCCAAGATTTATATGTTAAAGTCCAAACCCCTAGTACCTTTGAATGTGACTATTTGGAGATAGGGCCTTTGAAGAAGCAAGGTAAAATGAGGCTGTTAGGGTGAGTGCTAATCTAACCTGACCATTGTCCTCTTGAGGTGATGAGATTTGGACACACGTGAGACACAGAGATAGATATGTGCAGGCACGGAGGAAAGACCATAAACCATGTGAGGACACAACAGGAAGGCAGTCATCAGCAAGACAGGAAGAATAAAATCAATCCTACCAATACCTTGATCTTAGACTTCTAGCTTCCATAACCATGAGAAAATTATTTTCTCTTGAGTAAGCCATCCCGTCTGTGGTATTTTATTATGGCAACATTAGCAGACTAATATACTTGTCCAATGTTCTACTGAGGATGAACTCCTTAAAGGCAAGGACTATGTCTTACCTTTGATACCCAGATGGCAATCAGCAGTAATGTAATGGCTATGTGTAGAGCCAGAGGGAAGACAGAGTAATCAGGGAGATCATTTCATAAACTATATAAATGTCTACCCAATGAACTGTATACTTGAAACTAATGATAAAAAAATCAAATTAAAAAAGATAAATTGGAGGTTGAGTGGGGGCTATATATATGCCATATTTATAAAAGTTTAAAATTTAGAGATTTGGAAATATATAGCTTTTATATATATTTATATTGTATAAATATTTTGCCTTTCTTCTATAAACTTTATCAAATGTCTGTGTTGTTTTCTAACAATAACAAAAATAAGAACTTTCTCTCCTAAGAAGTCTTCAAATTTAAGAATAATTGATGATCTTTGAAACGACTGTCACAACAGAGGTATGTAAAAAGTTCTATTGGAATACAGAAAAGTCAAATGAGGCCATATCTGAGATGTGTTTATAAGACAAGTAAAATTTTCATGAATGGAGAGGTGAGTAAATTTTTTGAATCAAAAGTAGCATATACAAAGGCAGGAAGGTATAAAAAACCCAAAGATTCAGTCATGAAAAGTATCGCCATCATTCTTGGAACATATGCCAAGCATTTCATGCTTATTATTTCCTTGACTCTCATAACAGCCTATGAGGATGTTTTCTACTATCCCCATTTCAGATATAAGAAAATCGATACTTCTAGGGGTCAGAAATTTGTCCAAGATCTCAAGTGATAATCTGTGTTGCTGAATTCAGATTCAGTTCTGTCTGACCACAAACTGCATGCTCTTAACCATTATATCTATGTTAATAGCTACTCTGGTGTGGCTGGCACACAGGGGACAGGACTGGCAGAAAAAAAATCACCGAAAGGAAGTCTGAAAAAATACATCAAAAGAGATTACAAATGATCATGCGTGCCAAGTTAAAAAATGCAAACTTTATTCTCTGGGCAGTAACAACAGTAACAGTAATAAAATTCAGATCGTGATCATTTATTTAGTATGTATTAAATCCAGGTACTTTACTGAGAAGGGGTGAGACTAGGGTGAGACCGTAGAAGCAGTCAGGGCACAGAATTTAGACAGGCGCTCACCTTCAAGGTTTGCTGGTCCTTGTATCAAGCACCTTACATATAAGATGATGTCAAATGCAGCTCTTACTGCCAAAGGGTGAGAACAATACAGTAGTTCCCCTTATCCTCTGGGGATATCTTCCAAGATCCCTGAGGGGATGCCTGAAACCTCAGATAGTATCCATCCTATATATACTATGATTTTACCTACACATACATACTTTTTCATTTAAAGAAAGCATATTACAGCTTCTCTTTGGCATATCCAAATTGCCAGCATCACTACTTTTGTACTTTGGGGCCATTATTAAGTAAAATAAGTTAACTAAATACAAGCACTGCAAGACCATGTCACAGTTGATCTGATAACTGTGATGGCTACTAAGTGGAAAAGTGGTAGGGAGGGTAAACAGTGTGGATACCTCGGACAAAAGGATGATTCATTGTACCAGGAAGGTCAGAGCAGGACAGTGAGAAATTTCATCACACTACTTAGAACGGTGTGCTATTTAAAAATTATTGTTTATTTCTGAAATTATCTATTTAATATTTTCAGACCACTGTTGACTGTGAGTAACTGAAACCATGGAAAGTGAAACTGCATGGAATGGGGGGACCAGTGTACAATACATAGCAAGTATTTCCACACCCTGGAGCTGGGTGAAGTAAGAAAAGGGGAAAGCTGCTTTGCTCCCAGTCATGATTACCCACCCCCTGCCTATTACAGAGGGCTAGCGAGGCTATGGGAGCATCCCTGTGACACCTGTGCTGCAGCTGTCTCCTCAGGCACTTCGTTCTCTCTTGGAGAGAGAAAGGGGTGGGGTTGTTTTCACCTTAGACCATCTGAAAAGAGACTATGATATCATTTAGCATATGTGCCTCTGGAAGTTAGGGTATAGACATTGTTGAGGTTTCCTGAGATAGCGGAACAAAGAGAAATATAGGGCTGCAGTGAGGGAAACCACACTTCCACTGATGACAGCAAGATAAACATACATTTCA
>NW_011888849.1:7528931-7532353 GCF_000151845.1 Pteropus vampyrus | reverse complement strand
AGGTCAGAGCAGGACAGTGAGAAATTTCATCACACTACTTAGAACGGTGTGCTATTTAAAAATTATTGTTTATTTCTGAAATTATCTATTTAATATTTTCAGACCACTGTTGACTGTGAGTAACTGAAACCATGGAAAGTGAAACTGCATGGAATGGGGGGACCAGTGTACAATACATAGCAAGTATTTCCACACCCTGGAGCTGGGTGAAGTAAGAAAAGGGGAAAGCTGCTTTGCTCCCAGTCATGATTACCCACCCCCTGCCTATTACAGAGGGCTAGCGAGGCTATGGGAGCATCCCTGTGATGCCTGCGCTGCAGCTGTCTCCTCAGGCACTTCGTTCTCCCTTGGAGAGAGAAAGGGGTGGGGTTGTTTTCACCTTAGACCATCTGAAAAGAGACTATGATATCATTTAGCATATGTGCCTCTGGAAGTTAGGGTATAGACATTGTTGAGGTTTCCTGAGATAGCGGAACAAAGAGAAATATAGGGCTGCAGTGAGGGAAACCACACTTCCACTGATGACAGCAAGATAAACATACATTTCAGAAAAATTATACAAAACTTGGAAACAATGCAAAAGAAGGACCAGAAATCTTTTCAATGTTACACTGAACTATTGTATAAATGGCTCACCTCAGAATTATTTATTTTGAGAGAGTGTTCCTTTGTCAATAGCTAATCTAGTTTGGCTGGTGCACAGGGGACAGGACTGGTAGAAAAAAATCACTGAAGGTGAGTCTGAGAAGGAGATCCGAGAAGAAATTACAAATGACCATGTGTTCCAGAGTCTATGAAATTATATATTTACTTGCAGATTTTTGTCCAGTAGAGATACATATAATTTCTGTTTGCTAGAAAAGACAACCCCAAAGGTTATATTATATTGATCTCTAGGACACTACCTAGTTTTGTATCTAACCTAGCAAGTCTTTTCTAACATTTTTCTTTAGTATCTATAAATATTGTTTTTCAAATATTCTGAACTGTGCTAGTTCTCTATTAATTAAATAAATCTTTCACATATGTTCACTTTATACTTGTATAAAAGTCATGTTTATATTGTTCTTAAAATTATATTTCTACAGTTTGCTCTTCCCATGGACTAAATTGAAGCCAAATAAGAAAGAGGCAACATTGACCATCTTGAACTCATTTAAGAAGTCCATTGGGAGGCATTAAGTGATTCCTCAGAAGGGTGACTAGGAAAGTCAGAAGAATAGGCAGGAACTTAAAAATGACTAGCCAGAAAGCCATTCTCTGAATCAATTGATTCATTCCCTGAATCAATTTCAGTTGGAAGTGTTTTTTTGTTTTTTGGTTTTTTTTATAAAGAAATGTCTGAAGAATGTACAAAAACACAGTTTTGACACCTTATAAGCCTGTAAGATTCTATTACGCTTTGCTCAGTGATATGACTAGCCATATTACAACAGTGTCAGCCACTCTGCCCCATTTTACCTTGGTCCTCTTTCCAAATTCAGAGATTAGAAACCATGGATGCTGAAAGTTTCTGTCCCCCCAAATTCATATGTCGAAATCCTAAACCCCACTATGAAGGTATGAGGAAGTGGAACCTTTGGGGGTGACTTGGTCATGAGGCTAGAATCTCCATAAATGAGTTTAGTGCCCCTTATAAAAAGAAACCTCAAAGAACTTCCTCATCCTTTTGCTACATGAGGACACAGCAAAAAAACAGCAATCTATGGACCAGGAAGCTGGACATCACGAGATGCCAAATTTGCCAGTACTGTGATCTTGGACTTTCAGCCTTCAAAATTGAGAAAGCAATGTGATTTAAGCTACCTAGACTCTGGTATTTTTTTTATAATAGCTTAAATGAACAAAGACATTTTAGTGAGAAGAATCAATCTGAGAGAAGAAAAAGCATTTGGATATCTTGGGGAGAATGGTGACTAGAATAGCTTTGCATTAAGTTCTAAGTTACTTACCACATTACACTAGAATGTGCATTTTAATTACTAAAATAAGATTTTTTTTTCTTAAAATTGAAATGAACCAGAAAAATTGTCCAACCTACCTAAATTTAATCCAAGTACAAAAAGAAAATAAAACGAGGGAAAGAGGAATTTTGGGGGCAATGAGAAAAAGAAACATTATGATTGCTCTTTACTGAGTCCCATTTTTAATACACAGGCTGCATTTTTATAATCACATTTAATCCTTACAGAAATTGAACAACATGGGAAGTTACCTTTACCTCAGTATGCCCAGCAAAACTCTGTAACTGGAAACCTCACCCTGGCCAAAAGAGTGGGTCTATAGTCTAGACAAAATGTCTGTACTTCTTTCTCCAGTGATTGACTTGGGAGTGGGTAAGTGGTCCAAGGTAGGCCAAAACCTGCATCGCTAGGTTTCTCTTCTGGCTGTATCTGAGAGGTAAAGAGGCTTTTCTCTCAGACGTTAAGTAGATAGGTTGCAAGTCAAAGAATGTCAATGTCCTATTTCTTTTCACACAGAAAAAGTTTAGCCACAGTTGGAGAGAATGAAAATCAACACACAAAAAATAGAAGGAACAAGACAAAGCCCTGAGAAGGGTCTTGTCTTTGGATCTTATTTTCCTGACACTAGCTTTTCTTTTCTACGTTCAAGTTCTATGAGCCAATTAAATTCCTTTTTCTGAGTAAGTAAGATCTGTATTTCTATCAATTTCATCAAAAAAAAATTTGACCATTACAATTATATGTATTTAACTGATGATGAGGTTGAAAAGATAAAAATATTCTACTCAAGGGCATGAATGTAGTAAGTGGCGAAGAGTGAACTAGAATCTGGATTTTTTCTTACTGTTGTCTTTGATCTTAACAACTATACTGTGAACATTCAAAGGCGCTGTTGAAGTTTTGTGAAAAGGAATGACATTTTAGTGACATGAGAGTTGAGAAAAGGTTAAAAAAAGCTTCCTCTTCCCCTCCTTCACCTTCCTCACCTCTTTTCTTTTCTCCTCCTGAGGCAGGATAGATAGCCCAAGGACATCCCCTCCAGAAAATGGCTCCAGAAATTTTTTTTTCTTTCTTCAGACCGTCCCTTGTTTTAGCCCTGGCAAAAGGAGATAAGCCAAAACTGGTCTCTTCCAGCTTAGATGCCATCTTTGGCTAAGGTAATGACCTTTGGCTAATTATAATATCATTATAATCTCATCCACATTGCAAACACGCAGCTCCCATCATTCACCTGATGCCATGACAGTTCTGGAAACACCAAATAAGTACGAAAGAGCAGGAAACCGAGCTCCCTGCCCACTGGGAGGAGGCAAGGCTATGTCAGTGTTTCTGAGGCCTGCACCCAAGAACAAAAGTTCATAATCCAGACATCCTCAGTTCAGTGCGACTCTCTCTCTCTCATTCTCGCTCTCACGTTCGTTCTCTCTCTCTCTCTCTCTCTCTCTCTCTCTCTCTCTC
>NW_011888849.1:7521497-7528776 GCF_000151845.1 Pteropus vampyrus | reverse complement strand
GGCGACCTCTCTCCACCATTTTTTTGGGAAACAATTTTGGCCTAATGCCTGAACTTGGGCAGAGCAAGTTAGGCACCTTCACCTGGGGTAGGTGAAGGAAGATGAATCAGGGCAGTGATTGAAATTCAATCAGAGAGCAGAGAACATCTACATAGAAGCTGCCCTGCATAAGGAGTCAGAGCTGACCACTGTGATCCTCTTAGAGTGGTAAAAGGATTGAAACAGTTTCTCTTGCTTCAGCCCTTGCCTCACTTGCTGTTTATCTCTCTTTGCCCCTTCCCCATTTATTTTTGCTACCTCCCCCTCTTTTAAACCTTGAAAATCTTTTGAAAGAACTTTTCTGATGGTTGCCAGGAGGGAACTAAACCAATGATTCCTAGCAAGAGGCATGAAAACAAGAACAATCTCTGATCTTTTCCACTGAAGGTTTTGCAGCAGCTAAAGAAAATTTCAACCTGAGCCAGATCACATGTACGCATATCTCTCTCTTCTCACTATAACACTTTAATCTTTCTTCAGTTAGGGGAGTTTCCTTGATGCCCCTCAGGTGTTCCTGGTTATACATAAAGCCTTTAACCTCTATTTGAGTCATGTAAACTAATTTTTTCCTTGACAATATTCATATGAGAAAGGGAGTCATGACCTCGTGTGAGAGACTAGAGTCTGAGAGGAGTGAGGAGTTGTCCACAAGGAGGGGTAGCATGGTATGGGGCATCTGAGAATAGGTATAGAGGGCACCCATGCAAAACTACAGTTAGGGATATAATTTGGAATTAAAAAATCCTGGCAGCTGCAAAGGTAAGAAATTTTTATATATGTTGTTTTGATGTATCCCTTAGTATCTGAACACACAGTACACATTAATGTGAAATAAGAATTATGTAATGAATAATTTAATGAATAAATAAAGCTTCTAGGAGATGGTTTAGAATATGAATGTGATGAACGTTATTCTAGCATAGCTGATATTCTCTCTTTTTAAACAAAGGGAAAACATTTTTTTTTATTAAGCCATAAAGTTGTTGGAGAGTTGTTTGCTTGATGAGAGGCCTCTAATGTTTTATGAATGTTAATCCTAAGGACCCCAAATCCCACTCTAAAGAAATACTTAGCACCACAACAATAAGACAAAAGCCCAAGTAAAGTAAACATTCCAGAGGCCTTCAGAGGTTAAATAGAAGTCTGGAAATAATTATCCTATGGCTAAAAAATATATAACATATGGAAAATATAAGCAGTAGGGTAGGACTTCCTCTTCTTAAGTAGGATTTTATTCTTAAATATTCTGAATATTCTAAAAAGGGTAACAGTAATATAATTATTATACAGTATTTAATATTATTGTTTTTATAATCCATTTTATATCATTAAAAGTATTCTCTGAATAATATTTAATATTATTTTATGTCCCTCTTATTATTATATAAAATTATTTGTATTCTGTATTAAATGATTTAATTTAATCTATAGTAAAATACACATTAGCATATCTACATAATCTATTTCCCAGTCAAGAAAATTAAAAAAACTGGCTTTATTCTACAGTCACATTTTCTTCTCTCTCTTTTATTATTTTCTAAGCCTCCTGAAGAAGGTGTCTAGACTATTACCACTTCCTCCTTTTGTCCTCCCACAGCAGTCTGGTTTCTGTCTGTACCACCACACTGAACCCGCTTTCACCCAGAAACAGTTCTCCTGGTCGTTAAATCAGAAGGAAATTTTTGGTTCTTAAGATGCTTGACCACTAAAAGCATTTAGCGCCACTGACCATTTCTTGAAACTCTCTACAGTCTTGAAGTTCCCCACACTACTTTCTTTTCAAATCTTTTCCTACTTATTTGGTGCTATCTTCTCAGCCTCTTTTTTCTTTTCTTCCCCCATTATCTTTCTCAGGTGTTTATTGTTACAATTTATTATTCATCATATCACCCAAATAAGAACACTGGGCATCATTCTCGACCCCTCACTTTCCTTCTGCCCTCATATCAAACTGATTCTAAATATATCTCCACTCTGTCCTCACATCCTTTTCCACTGGTGCTATCTTAGTAAACACTCATTATCTTTCACAAAGTGATTGTAAGAGCTTCCTAATTAGTCTCCCTCTTTCTAGCCAGACTCCTCACATTCCATCCTTTATAATTGCCACCAGCATGATGGTATCATATCACTCCCTGTTAAAAACCTTTCAGTGACTTCCCATTAATTGCAAGATAGCCCAAACTCTTTGGGATAGCTGACATACCAGATTCCCCATTTTAAAATCTGGACACAGCCTGCCTCCTTAGTCTCATATACCACATTTTGGTATGAAACTGCTTCTAGTTCCCACATTCATGGTGCCATTCTGTGCGCCTACGTATTTGCACAGACCATTCCCACTACCAGGCAATCCCTTTCCCCTGTAAGCTGGCAACTCTTATTCATGTTCTGCTGTTCCACAAAATTGGTTCCTCAGCACTCTTTTCAACTAATTCTACATAATCTACTCCCATAGCTTTTATATCTACAGCTCAGTCTCTCTTCTGGATTTTAAGACTTTGTATCCAACTTCTTAATTGACAACAGTGGATACTTCATATGTCTAAAATTTACTCATCTTTCTCCTTGAAGTTATTTCTCTCTTCATAATTCAGATTAATTACACCATCTAATCATCCTCTGCAGAAAACTAGAACCCTCCCTTGTTTCCTCCTCTTCCTTTCTTTTGCATATACAATTTCTGTTCAGTATGGTTGATTCTACTATCAAAATATAATTTAAACTGATTCAACTCACAAGTATCTATACTGTTGGTGCCCTAAGTCAGAACTACACCATTCTTGACTAGTTCAATTATCCTACTGTGTTACCTCTGCCTCTATTATCTCACAACTATCTTAACCCATCATCCAATATCCTGCAGGCAGAATTGTATTTCCAGACTAAAAACTTGGACTCATTGTATTCCTGCTGAAATTTCTTCATCAGCTCCCCATGGTCAAAAAAATAGCATCTAAATTCATTTGAATGAGCTTCAAGGGTTTCCTCATAAATTTCTTGACTTTATAACTTCTACCACAAAGACAGGAATGCTTATACCTTTGCTTCTGCAGCTTCTCTGCTACAGAAACCCATATTGAGATTTAGAAATATAATTATTTTAAAATTGGTTAGCGACTATAATTTTTAGTTCTGTAAGATGAATGTGTAATAGCATAAAACTTTATTTAAAAATTGAAACACAAAGAGCTTAAAATTTAGACTTATACAAAGAAAAGCTAGTAAATGGTCAGCAGCCTTCCCTATGTAGCTATTCAAATTAAAATTAAAAAAAAAAAAACTAAGACTTCATAAAAATGGTTTGATAATTAAAGAGCTATTGATATATTCCTTATGAAAAAAACTACCTCTTTAGAATGTAATTTATGTTAAAAAGAACAATGGTCAGTTCTTTTTTTTCTTAGTTGATTGTAAATTATTCCCCTTAAGTGAAAAAAAAAAAAAAAAACCCTAAAATTGGAGAGGGCTTTGGCTTTTTTTTTTCTTAAACTCAGACCCTTTGAATCTTAACAGTTAAATGCTTTGTTTATTTTATTTATTTTTTGCATTACTCTGTCTTCGCAGAATGTCATTTGAAGCAAATCGATATTTTTTTAATCTTGGCAATACTACAGGGACAACATTACCAGCAATGAATTTTCTTCCAAAAATCCAGAGAATGCAATGAGAGCCTAATCTGGGCTCGGTTAATTATATGTTTATAAGACACTCTGCTGGTGTTTTTTTCACTCATGTATTTATTTTTAACACAAACATATACACTCTACTGACTGTGGTGCAACCACAGTCATACCCTATAAACTCCATGAGAAGTTTACCTCTCGCATTTATTTATTCGACATCCAACAAATATTTATTGAACACTTGCATGAGGCAGACATGATTCCTACCCTCATGGAGCTTACACTTTAATAAACAGCATTTACTGAACTTATGATGTTCCATGCATTGTGCTAAATGTTCTACTTTTATCATGTCATTTAAACCTTTAAGATCACTGTAACGAAGTTATTATTTATCATTATTGTTGTTATTTTATAAGCAAGAAAACAGAAACTTAGAGAGATGAGTTGAATGTATAGCCTGAGCTTTTAAGTACTATGTTGTGATGCTTTACTACATTAATAACCATGAGTGAACAACATAAAGCGTTCAATAATTCAGACTTTGCATGTGTATCTATCTTCTCAGAAAGTTCTTGAAAGTGAACTTATAACTTGCTGCATATCTCATTTATTGTAATCTGAATTCCTTATATTAATTTAATTCAGATTATATAATTTGGATGATTAAAAATATTTTAGCATATTTTAGTGTATAAAATATTCCATATTTTCATTTTTTAGATTATATTTTATTTAGCCATGTTACTGACAGAATAATGAGAAGATAACTTAGAGCTATACAAATAGTAATAAGATGTCTAGAAATGAAAGACAAATAGAGGTTGGACACATTAAAAAAATCATTTTTAAAAGGCCTTTTACAGATTTATTATGGAAAGAATCCTTATATTCTCATCTAATGTATACATAGTTCCCAATTAATTCTGTAACATTTAGGTAACTAAGAAAAACATAGTTTAAATTTTTGCTTCTAAGATTCTCCACACGATGCCTTGGGTTGAATGGGATATGCAGTAAGTTACAAGTTCACTTTAGGGAGCTTTCTGAGAAGATAGACAAACATCCAGAGTCTGTATTATTGAACACTTTATGTTGTTCTCTCATGATTCCTTTTTAATGTCGTAACATGGCACAACATAGTGGTTAAGAGCCCAGTCTATAGGTTCAAACAGCCTGGATTTGAATTCAGGTTCTGTCACTTACTAATTGTATGGCCTTAAGTATGTTACATAATCTCTCTGTGCTTTAGTTGCCCCACCTATAAGATGGATCAAAATAATGTTTACCTGATAGGTTGGTGTGAGGATTAAAGGAGGCAATACAGGTTTTATAGAGTGAATGTTTGTGTGCCTATAATATCTGTATATTAAAATCCCAACCCTCAATGTAATAGTATTTGAAGCCAGGGACTTTAGAAGATAATTAGTTAGATTAGGTCATGAGGATGGGGCCCTCACGATGGTATTAGTGGCTTACAAGAAGATCTTGATCTCTCCCTCCTTTTCCCTCCCTCCCTCCCTTTCTCATTCTCTCTCTGCGTTCATGCATTGAAGAAAGGCCATATGAGGAAATAGCATAAATCCAGCTATCTGTAAGCCAAGAAGAGAGCTCTCACTAGAAAGTGAAGCTATTAGCATTTTGATAACTTGATTGTGGACTTCCCAGCCTCCAGAACAAAGAAAAATAAATTTCTATTGCTTATAAGCCACCCAGATAAAGCTTTAAAACAGTGTCCAGTATATAGTAAGCACTCAATAAACCTTGTAAATTATAATCATAGGTAACCATACCTATGAATGAAATATGCCAAAATGAAACATGATAAAGAAAAAGCTTTTTCAGTTAAAACTTGAGAGAAAGGTGTTAAAGCCCCTGGCCTGTGACGTATTTCTCTCCTGATTACCACAGTATTATCCCTGAAGTAAGAAAGAAGGCAAGTGACCAGTTCTTAGAAACGTGGTAACTGGATCTCTGGACAAATATACTGATGATACATGCTAGGAGAAGTACCCTTATATTTGAAATTCTCTTAACAGCATGTCCGTGGCTTAGGATTGCTTATGATGTGCAGCATGCCTCCCAAGAGAAAATCATGTAATCTATATGATTCCCAGTAAATGAGTAACCTATGTACTACTATTATTCTGGGCCAAAGAACATGTGTCTGATGTGAGATATTGGACTTGAGGAGTCACACAGGTGTCCCAGACTTTTTGCCCCAGTTCCCCTGTGCCTCAAAATTACATGTTTTCTTGAAATTATTAGTAAAACATAATACTATTATGATTTCTGACTGATGTGAGCTTTTAATTTGACTCTCCAATCCTCTGTTTAACTACAGAATTGAAATCAAAGTTCAAACTGTTTCTATTAAAGACCAGAAAGCATTCTAGAATACTTTTAGATGTTTGAAATTCATTTGCATTGTCTAACTGAATCCTCAACAATTTTACAAAGTAGACATTATTATTCTCATTTTACAGATGAGGAAACTAAAGTTAAAGACCTTGTTAACATTAGAAGAATAATGATTATCATCAAAACTATTAAGTCTCTGTCCATATCTCCTTGCCCTTACCAATTCAATACACAATTGCCCACCTTCCAATTGCTAACACTGGCAATTCTTTGCCTGAGGGCTTTTCCTGGTAGTCTGAGAAAATTATGCAAGATTCTTGCTGAAACTGGGCTCAGCATGTCAAAAGACAGTCCTAGTCCAAAAGAAGACACAGAGGAGCCTGTTTAAAGTTTGGTCAAGAGGGAGTCCTTGTCACCTCTTCCAAGAGCAGGCCAGAAATGCCAGAGAATTAATGGTCACAGGGAGCAACATGAACTCATGACTGACAGCTGCTGGTGTACAAATACTTCAAATTCCTCACTCCAAAGGAGTGATCATTTGGAGAACTGCGTTCTATATTGGCTCTCAGATTTACACAGAGGGATCAAACTTTACTTACCTTACAGTAGAGAATTTCTACATAATGAACTTGACCCTTTATTGGTAGTTTTTCCTTGTCTGTAGCACTTCCTACTCTTTTCATATTTCCTAGGATTACTTTCCAACTAAACTACTCGAACACAATTCCTTGTCTCAGGGAACCCAAACTAAGACATATGTTTATATATTTTTTATTCAGTAAAATAAAAACTAAGCAACCTCCGAACTAATGATATATATTAATATTTTAGTAATAAATCATTTCTATGTTTAAAATAATAATAATGTGTATTTATGTAGTGTATTATACTTTTTAAAGCATTTTATGTGGTTTATCTCATGACATATTCACATGAACCTTGTAAAGCAGACAGGGCCTATCATATCCCTATTTTCAGAAAAACATAAAATATCTCAGGTACCTTCTTCTGATCTTAGAAGCTAAGGAGGGTGGGGCCTAGTTAGTTACTTGGATGGGAGACCACCTAGGAAGACCAGGTTCTGTAGGCGTAAAAATAAAAAATAAGGGATTGTAAGCTGACAAGGTCCTTGCAATCTGTGAGGTCCACCAAGGGTTGCATCGCCTTAAAAATAAACAAACAAACAAACAAATAGATAGATAGATAGATAGATAGATAGATAGATAGATAGATAGATAGATAGATAGATATCG
>NW_011888849.1:7502014-7521420 GCF_000151845.1 Pteropus vampyrus | reverse complement strand
AAATAAAATAAAATAAAATAAAATAAAATAAAATAAAATAAAATACCCCAGGTAGTAACAGTCATTTATTTTATTAGTTCCCTACTGTTGCTATAAAAAAAAAATACCACAAATACAGTGGCTTACAACAACACAAATTTATTTTCTTAAAATTTGGGAGATCAGAAATCCAAATGAGGTTTTTGAACCCAAACCAAGGTATCATTAGAGCTGCAATCTTTCTGGGAACTCCAGAAAAAATCTATTTTCTTGTCTTTTCCAGCTTTGTTTACATTCCTAGACTTGTAGTTTCTTCCTTCATCTTCAAAGTACATCACTTCAGCTTTTGCATTTGTTGTCACATCTCCTCTCTGACTTTGACCCTCCTGTCTTCCTCTTTTAGAACAACACATCTGGGCTTACCTGAATCATCCAGGATAATCTTACCATCTCAAGATCATTAATTTAAATAAAATATTTTGCCTTAAACATTTTAAAGTAAAATATTCAAAGAATATTTAAAATAAAATATTTACAAAATCCTTTGGAGAGAGGGTATTATTTTTCCACCACATCTACGATAGAGCTTTAAATTATAGAAGTCATTTCAGAGAGAAGATACCTTATTTGAAATGTATTAAAATTTTATATGAATTAATAATTGATATTTTTAAAAGGCTAAAATGTCTCAAAATTGAACAAATGAAAACGTTGACTTTATCACTTCAATTGATTTTATACCTTATAGTTTTTATTTCACTTGATTTAGTTGTTATCCTTACTAAATATTTTTAGTTTTCCTTGATCGAATATTTTCAGTAGCTTAACACTTTGTTAGCCGTATGCAATAAATCAATATTGCAAGATTTATACTCTTCTGGCATTCTTTCAATTATAGTTCACTTTTCTCATTTATTATACTTATTAATGTCATCAAAATACTTAACCCTTAAAAATATAAAATCAGACACCCAAAATTATTAATGCTATTCTCACATCTACATTTTTTCTCATTATTCTACCACACTGTCTATAGCAGCTTTGTCCAATAGAAATATATGAGCAATGTATTAAATTTTAAATTTTCTATAAGTAAAAAGAAACAGATGAAACTAATCTTGATATTATATTTTAACTCAATATAATCAAAATATTGAATTCCAACATGTAATGACAATCATTAATGAGATATTTTACATTTTCTGTTTCATACTAAATCTCTAAAATCTCATATGTATTTTACACTTAAAGTACATTTTAATTTGGACTACGCATATTTCAAGTGATCAGTAGCCACATGTGGATACTGACTTCTGTATCGAACAGCACAGGTCTATCATGTATCTTACACCCCAAATCTTGTAGAAAACAAGCACAAAAACAATAGTATAATGGCACCTAACATTGCAATATTAGTAAGTGGCAAGACCTCTGGCATGAACCACCTATTCAGGGCCACTGTGCTGCCTAACTACGGATCACCAAGTAGTATTCTATGAATTCTAGAATATATTGTGTTCTGCGTGCTTTGCACCTTCTGATGCACAGTTCCAAATATGAGTGTATGCACAGGCTCAATTTCTTAACAATTTTTCTGAAACAAAATTCAGGCCAAACAGAATATCTGGAAGTAGGTAAAAATCATAAGGCAGTTATATTTTTCTAAAATTTCTCTTTTGTCTTCAAATTTTCTGTCATGGTTGGATCCTCTTCCACTCAAAAACATCTCTGTAATGGACAGAACCTAATTATTTTATTATCACTTACTAACCACAGGTAATTCACAATTTCTTGTTTATATAATACCACAACCACTGCCTCATCTGGTTACCATGCACTAGGAGCTGTGGGGACCAATGTGGTCAGAGGCTCAGCTATGTCTGCTTCAGTGTGCTTGTCATCTGATTGGTCTATTTGTCCATGGAGGTACTCTTATTAGTTCAGACTGAGGTAAATTTGCAAAATTATTGCATTTTTTCGTAAAATGCCAGAGTTTCATTCCTTTAAGGTAAATATCAATACTGTTTGGTTCAATAATTTTTACATATGAAATAACCCCCAAAATAAAACTTCCTCTAAAAAAAATACAACTAGAAATGTTTATACATAGTATATAGTTTCTACAAATTACATTAGTTTCAGTGAAGAGGAAAAAAAAAACATGTTTTCTACTTTCAAGAATGTTTCTTATGTTCAGAAAGTCAGACCCTTGCCATGTCAAGTCCTCAGCACTCTTCTTATTTGCCTTGGGGCAGGGTACATGGGTTCTGACAGACTGAAAGAACTTATACTCTTTTAGTTTGCCTTACATATCTATGTTAAATCACACTTATTTGAACCCCTAATGAATCATCTCTATAGACGATTAGGGAGTGTCCATATAATCCAAATATATCAGCACCTGTACATGTACTGAGTATCTTCTTTGTATAATCGGCAACACTAGATCCAGAAGATTGAAAGCAGTTGAAGATGGGTATTGTTTAATCTCCCTAGTCCCCTAAAGAATATCTCTTACTTTTTGGACACACGGTGTGCGCCATTAGTAGACTTTGACACATGTTTATTGAAATAATTCTTTAACTTACCCATATACTGTTTTGCTATTTTTCCTGTGTTTCCCTGTTCAGAAAATTAAAGTAGGCTGGGTAGAAATGTCTTGTCAGATAGATTAATGTGCAAAAATAAGGAGAAGAGACTGCACAACCAGAGGTCAGCTATGCAAGGAAATACAACCAAAATATTGCAAGATAAAATACTAGGTTTTGAAAGAATGCTAAATCTTTCTACATAATTAAGAATTTGCAAGTCTAGGAATGCATGTGGGTGTCTTGCAATTTAAAATGATAATGTAAAATTTAGAAGATATTTTTTAAAGAGAAAACGGGAAAGATTATTACTTTGCTGGGTTGCCATACTCTGGGCACTAGAATCTTTATTCCAGTTGATTGATTTCATCTAGTTCGGTAGAGGCCTTTTAATCCAGATAGTATGTAGACACTTAAGGATTCATTGGAAATGATAGAACCAGAATTCTGGAATGAGATATTTATGCATATTTGGTCTCTTACTCTTAAATCCAAAGCCTGCTCCATATTTTCTCTAAATTCCTACATTTTTCTCCATTACAAATTCCCATTCTGTTTCTGCATCTCCTGCTTTATTTCCACAGTTCTATTTCCATAGAACACATCTATTAGAGAGAAGAGTCTTGTGCATTCACTCTACTGAAAATTCGATTGGTTCTCTTGAAAGGAGCCACATCACATAAATCAAAGTATCTCCATCGTCTGTGTGACTCCACTGTGAAGCTCCACTGCCTTGTCAAAACACTTCTAACATGTGACCCTGTGACCAAAGGTAAATCCTCTGGGAAATGCAGTCCATTTATCCCCTGAATTCTATTGAAATAAAATGTGTGTGTACGTGCATGTGTGCATATGTGTGTGAATGTGTGTGTGTGTGTGTCTTATTTATCCTAGGGTTTGAAGACAACTTTTATTTTCTCCACACTAAAGAAACCATGGAAATTATGACTAAGAAAATAGTTTCTAATTATAATAAGATCTACATTTCTCTGCATTCAGTTTCCAATGTTCTATGACCCATGCTGTTCTATTTTAGGGGAATAGAAATTTTCAAATTCACTGTATATTTCATTTTAGCAAATGATTCTGTAAAGTTTTGATTCTCTTCAATATGTTGAATAAAATGCTGGCAGCTGTTTTACTTCTTACCAAAGGAAAGATTTCTGTCTGCTCACTCTTTTATGATAGAGCAACCCCAGTTCTTTTATGATACTGTAATCTCTGCCATGATCTGGGGTTGTTCCCATGATGCAGCAAAGAGGAGGGTTACACTGGTTTTCTTTTTGTGGATAGGATTCAGAGTCAAAAATAGATTCTTCCCATTGTGACACTAATAACTTTCTTCATGGCATCACTAAGCATCTCTGCACAGCACGTTTTCAGATATATTACTATCTAACCACTTCAAAATTCTAATCGCATAGGTTCCTTTCATTTATAATAGTTTATGTGTTAAATCCCAGAACAAATACAAGGTTCAAAATTCAATATGGATAAAATACACTTTCTTATTAGAAGTCTACTTGCATTGCAGCTAGCTTGATCCCTGTTGGAGATTAAATGTAGTTTTAAGTAAAAAACAATACTACTCCATTGGAGTCTGTGGCTAAATTCAGTAACTTGGAATTGAGAATTTATGGCAATTCCAACATGATGAACCAAGGTTTAATTTATTTTTCCAGATAGTAAACCATTGAAAGAGTAGCTCAAGTGATTATTCTTAAAACTTAAGAAGAAAAAGTATTTTAAAAGACTCACTTGAACGAAAGTCTCACAGAGAATAAAATTACCACTTACTTTATTTATATGTACATATATTCCTTTTGACTTTAAACCTCTTGTTTAATAGACATTTTCACTCATCATTTTAACCCCTATACTAGAACAATACTTTGCATGTCTTACTGACTGGAAAGAAATTTCTGAATGAGTGAAAATGATACTTTATTTTTATCATGAGCCTGATAAGAAAGGAAGATCCCTTCTCTTTGTTTATGAACTTGATATTGTGAAATGGAACCACTTACAAAAATCACACCACAGTAAGGCAAGTATCTATCCTCTTATTAAACCAAGCACTGGGCAAATATTGACTTCACTGGTGGAAATGAATCTCATAGGGGTACTAACTTTACTATTAATTCTAATTTTGTGGTTTTACTGGTAAGAAAAATGCATAAAATAATAGGCTGTCCATAGCAGAACAGTATATGTTGGTAGAGAAGTAGTTAATGGTACTCTAATTAGTAAAAGGCAACATGATTTGTCACAAACTAATAAGTGTCTTAGCAAATTTTTGAGATTGCTTACCCTCAACCAGTGAGTCTTGTGACAATAACTTCATACAACACAATGATGTTGATAATAACATTAATAATTGCTTTGTATATATTCAGAGAAAATGCAAATTAAAAACTAATATAGTATATCTACTATTTCTTTCTTCTTCAAGTATTGTAATGCACCTTTTTTGTAATGTTATGTGATTAGCAAAGGTTGCCAACATTTAAAGTTTTATTTTGTTTGTTTCTTATTTTATTGGAAGGAAGTTATTTTTTTTCTCTTCCATTGATTCCACAGCTCACTACAATTAGAATTACCATAATGGTAGGATGTGGTTGGTAGAAATATATGACTTCATCCTTTATAATCACCAGCATGGCATTTCCCGAAACAAAACACTACAGGATATCAGTGAAGCTGAGTCTCTCTTCTCGGATCTAATGTTTTTGTGCATGCCAGCCTGAAAATGCTGACTGCATCATGATCCTAACTGCTGCCAACATTAAGCTTGTAAAACAACAGATGAGCAACAATAAAACTGCTATTTGTGTTTTATGGAACTGTGTTAAAGTGAGAAAATAGTAGAATACTATTCTAGTATTTAAAAACCCAAGGGTTGGGTCTTTAAATATTCTCAATGGTCTCAATCTTTTTCTCAACTCATTATGGCAACACCTCCAAAGCTTGCTTTCTTTTTTTTTTTAAACTGATATATTTCCAAAGAAAAATATATTGATATAGTGATTGAAATTGGTCAATGTACATCTAACATTTTAATCACTTGTCTAAATGAACATCATTCTTTTGATGATTCTCACATTGTACTGCTAGAGTAGTTTATATTGAGTGGTAATATATAATAATATATGATGTTTTAGAAACATTCAACAGATGGCTGAACTAAGTAGGCACTCTCAATTTAAAATTGCTAAAATCTTGAGCTATGAGTAATATTTTTCAGTTTAAAGGTCTAGTTTTATATGCTTATCATCAGTTCACAATATAATAATGATGCAACTAAGCACTTGATTAGTCTTTAAATGTTTACTCGCTTATATTAGAAACTTTATCAGCATCTCCAAAAATAGCTGGAGGATTTTAATAGTTACATAAATATTAACTTCTGCTGTGGTCAAATAAAGAGGGCTACAAATTCTTTACTATTTCTCCCATTGAGGGGAATTTAATTCCCCTTTGATCTAGGATGGCCTTAGTAACTTGTTTGGCCAATAGAGTGTTACAACCTGGGCTTCTGCAGCTAGATTATCAAGAAGACTTGCAACTTCCTCAGGCTCCTTAAAACTCTCTGGGAGCCATGTAAGCAATCTGACTATTGTGAGACTACCACAGTGTAGAGACCATTGATTGGTACATGCTCCAGTAGGTAGTCTCAGCTGATTCTAACCTTTTAGTAATCCCCCTCAAATTACCAGAATGTGGTGAAGCCATCTTAGATGCTCAAGACCACTCTAATCACCAGCTGAGTACCGCTAAGCAATCTTAGTTGATATATGAAACAGAAGAATCACCCAGGTGAGCCCTGTTCAAATACCTGACTCCAAATTATGAGATGTAATAAAATAGTGATTGTCTAAAATTAATAAAAGACAAGAAAATTGTTTCTCTACTCATAATACTTCTAACACCAAATGTGTTTCCTCCCCATACCAACCAATTCTTCCAGACACCAACTGGGTGCCCTAAAATTCTATTCAATTCTGACACTAACTATTTGGAGTTAACATGGAATCGACAGGTTAAGGGCACAAGACTGCCCCCCCCAGCTTAGATGCCAATCACAAGTCCTTGACCTCCCATATTTCTGAATGACTGGCTATAAATTGGGAGTTCACACAACTCCCTCCTCAAGTTCAATAATTTGTATAACAGTTCACAGAACTCAGGAAAACACTACTTATGTTCACCAATTTATTATAAAGGATATTATAAAGGATATAAATGAATACAAAGAGGTACATAGGGTATGGTCTGAAAGGATCTTGAGTGCAGGTCCATCTGTCCCCCTGGATTTGGGGTGTGCCACCCTCCTAGCATGTGGATGCACTTGCCAATCCAGAAGCACTCTAACTTAGGGATTTTTAAGAAGATTTCATCATGTAGGTATGATTCTTTACTAACTCAATCTCCAGCTCCCCTCCCCCACTCAGAGGTGACCAGCCCCCATCCAGGTACCCACCAAGAGTAGCCTCTTTGAAACAAAAGATGCTCCTATCACCCAGAAAATTACAAGGGATTCAGGAGATGTGTGTAAGGTATTTCTATTATTCTCATTACTCAGTAAATTATGAGAGTTTTAGGAGGTCTTTGTCAGGAACTGGAGGCAGAGACCAATTATATATTTTTTATTATGCCACAGTTGCTAAGACTTGCCGGTATTTTGTTAGCAGCAGTAAATACCTTGAAAACACATATCTTGTTGTATTGTCACTTATAGTCTTGTAAAATTGATTGAATTTTATTGGAATTAGCATGAAACTCTTTTAATTATTTCGTGTTAAGAAATAACATAATTTTATTTTTTAGTATCTAGCCTTTCTTTCTAAATGCAGCCCATTCTTTCTTTCCAGGAAATCCACTGTTGAAAGTAGTCTTTGTTGAAAGGTAGTTGCCTCCAGCTGTGAAAGGTCAATGTTCTTTTTACCTGCCCTAAGTAGCCAGGGGAGTAGCACTTGAACTTTCAACTTCTCTGGGACTTTGAATGTTGTGCTAGTTATACAAGGATATAAGACAGAATAAATTCCCTAAAACCTAAATATGATATTATCCTCTCCTAAATATCTTCCAGTTCTTTCAAATTAGATCAAGTCTAAACTCTTAGCTTGGTAGAAAGTATAGCCTTTTCCTAGTTTACCTTTCCAACCTCGCCTCCCAGTGTTTCCAAGAATCCTCATAAACTAATCATTCTGGATTACTATTATTATGTGTTGGATTTCATTTTCCAAAAAAATGTTTAAGTCCCAACCCCAGCACCCCATAATGTGATCTTTTTGGAAATAGGGTCTTTACAGAGGTAATCAATTTAAAATGAGGTCATTAAGGTGGGCACTAATCCAATGACTCCTATCTTTATAAAACGTGGAAATCTGAACACAGAGCAACATGTAGAGGAAAGATTATGAGAAGACACACAAGGAGAATGCCATATAAAGATGGAATATTGTGATGATTCTTCAAATCAAGCAATGCCTAACGCTATCAGAAGCTAGCAGAGAGGCATTAAACAGTTCCTTCCCTAGTGCCTTCAGAGAGAGCCTGGCCCTCCTAACAATTACAGACTTGTAGTCTCAAAATCTGTGACACAATAAATTTCTGTTGTCTTAATCCAATCAGTTTTTGGTACTTTGTTTGGCAGCCCCAGAAAATCAATAGAACTACCCACCACTTCCCAAGAGTATATGCATGTCCTCAAAAGAAGGAAGTAAATATAAGGAAGGTTTATGTTAAACATTCCAAGATTTTGGAAGAAGGAGGTAGAAGCAATCAGATACTTTTTCATGAAAGAGAAGAGTCATTTGAGAGAGGCATTATAGGGCACATGGGTTTCGGCAGAAAAAGATGAGAGGATGACAACTCTAAGTGAATACTTGAAACATAGATGTAAATGCAGGGACATGTAGATCATTTTTAAAAGAAAAAGAGGTGTGTCTTTGCTTTATGTATTGGCAGTGAATTCTAAGAAAATTATTGTCAATGGCTCAGTTTAATTAGACTTCTTGTAGAAGCAAGCACCTAGAAAAAGATAGCTTTGTGAAAATTTCCCCACATTGTCCTTCTTTCTCATTTCCCCAAATCAAAGTAAACAATCTGCTGTTTGAGGGTAGGGAAACATTGCTTTAAATTAAACATATGAAGGGGCCTCCACCCAGCATGGTCACAGTTCCTGCTGTTAATTAAATGGGGTAAGGGGGTGGGGCTGATGCTGCTAGCAATCATAGGTTTTATTTAACTGATTTCCTTATAGGCAGGCCTGAGCAACACGAAATTGTGGATTGTTCTAATTAGGTTCCTGAGGTTCCATTAAGAAACAGGCTAGTTCTTTTTAGAAGAAATGTTGGTTCACCTGTTTCTACATAGGAACTATTGGTCTTTTTCAGAGGCGTGATTTTTGATAACACACACACACACACACACACACACACACACAAACACAAGTCTGGAAGGGTTAAAGGTGTCCTTCTGAACTAACCAGGAGAAAAAGTCATACAGCCTCTCTGATTTAGAACTGTCCCCAACTCCTCTCTTTCGGTCTTGGTACACGCCTTATTTAAAAGATTATAAATATAATTTTAAAGGATGTAAAACAATAAAAAGAGACACATCTGAATAAATGTACCAAGAGCTAGGATAGATTAAATATTTTTAAAAATCTGCTATGATTTAAAATAAAAAGATTATGAAGTCAAGTAAGAGCATTGATTATGATAAATGTTAGTAAATGCTCTGTGTGTGGTTACTTCATGGGAAAGAAAAAACATAGTAGTGGATTTATAAGCTAAGATTCCTCCATGAGCTGTCTGCATTTCCACTACAACCACAACCTCAGGCTGGAGATGTGAACTGAGAGCTCCGATTTCCTTGAATTCTACAACTCTTCAAACATCTCACACTTTAAATTTCTGAACCTTGCAAATGATATGCCTCTTGGTCTGCCTTTCTCTCTTTTGCTCCAGGCAAACATTTACTTACTCTGCTCAGAAAGAGACACCATCTTACTTACCATCCTCTAGACATCATTTTAAGCACTTTCCATGCACCAATTCATCTAATTCTCACTACAATCCTGAGGTAGGTGCTATTACTACCAAACTCCCATTTTACAGATGAGGAAATTTAGAAACAGAGAGAACAAAAAGTATTCATTAGATAAATCAATACTAAGACCTCACATGGAAATCAGCAATTTTTGGCCAATGTGACAGTTAATCTGCATGATATTGTGGCAGAAAAGGAGATGGAGGATGATGGAAAAGATGTAAAAGCTTCATAAACAGCAGATAATTATGCATCCTTTATTCTGGAAAACAATTCTCATGGCAGACTAGAATTTCATTAAATATCGGTCACTTGCCAGGGATGTTATTCCAATGTGGAAATAATGGTAAATGCCTATTTTTCTGTGCTTCCCAGTTTTTCCCTCTCTGTACATGACACATATTTCAATTGAATAAACTTTGCAGAAAGCTGTCTGATAGAGAATGGATGTGAACAGATCACACAGAGCCAATTCAAAGGCTGTGCTCCCTGAAATGTGTAGTTCTTACAAACAACACACATCTGGCCTAATAGACATTTGAAATGAGTCAAGATAAGCCTTGGTGGATCCAAGTTTCAGCGGTGCCCTATAATTACCAAGATTGAGCCGCCTAGTTTTTTCATTTCTAAAACTTGTTGCTCAGTGTTTCCTTCCCACTCTGTGGGCACAGTGTCTCCAAATGAGCACTTTTGGGAGACTACAGCATAAGTGACTGGGAAAGTTATCCTGCATTTGTAAATACTGAGAAGACCACACATGAAATGGAGATACCAAATAATTAGTAAGATAGATATTTTTTATTTAGTCCTTGATTAGTATAACATTGACTCTATCTTCTGGCTTTCTAGTGTATCGAAATGGGGAAAAAAATCAGAAGGATCTCATTTTGAATATCATTTAAGAGTGAGAAGAGAAAACAACTTTTTGTAATGCTATTTGATTCTCTTATAATCTACATTTATGAACTAATTCTACAAATGCAGCACTTGAATAAATCATCTGAGAATAAAAAGTCAAAAATCAATGCCTAAAAATCCCCAGTGGATGCTATGCTCTTTTTATAAGGCACAAGAAGAGAAGCACTATAAAGAGTATAAGAAGTTGGACTTATAGACTGGGATTTTCCAATCACTTTACATTTTTGTAAAAGCAAATCTTACTGATGGTTAGTTCCTGCATCATGCTGACAGTTTGCAAATAAGAATAGCAAGGTCCCATTTCAGAGCAGACAGTGTGGAGCCCTCCTCAAAAGCATTTTTAAATTATAGTGACAGCTTCACAAGCATTCCTGGCAGTAAAGAATGAATATTAATGCTTTAAGAAAACAATAAATTAGAACTATATTCTTTTACCTCCCCCTCCCCTTACTATAAGAGCAAAGATAGGCCTCCAGCTATCTTTGTCTTCTTGATTTTTACACTCATAAGTAGAAAAAGCACAATATGTGACTCTTGTTAGCAAGATTTGTCATTTTATTAGTATACTACTTCACCTGAGAATATTATCCTTTAGATTTCTCTGAATCTAGACATATAAACCTATATACATTAACATATGTTCAATAGCAACTTTTTTTTTTTCAAAATGCTATGGAATTGAGAAAGCCCAGGAGAATTAATATGTCATAGCTTGAAAAAAGACAGATCTATGTAACAAATTCTGGCTCAGTTTGTAGGACGATTGTTTTTAATTACTCAAAGAAGTGGGTTGCAACCTGAATGATCTCCAGGGGCTGATCCACCCACCCAACTATATTCTCTTCAATTTGTTTCTTGATATCAGGGAGATCTTCAACTAAGATAGAAACCAAAAGATTTCTATGTTCTAGATTTAGAGCTGTTTGTTTTTAGAATATTTTTCTTTTCCTCCGGGTTCATAATTCCATTTTAATTTAGGGGAGAAGGTCTAAAAAAAGTTTCTATCAGGCTCTGAATATCAGCTTCCAATGTGGCCAACTTCTGACCATAGAGCTACTTAAAAAAAAAAATTAGTTTAAATATCTTGTAAGGCTTCAGCTGGAACAAACAGTAAACATTCCTGACAGTACTGAATGAACCCATAGACAAAAGAGGTGTCTTCCAAAAGGGTGCAGAACATACTATCCTCCCAAGATTCAGTCACTTCCAAAGAGAGACAAAATAAAGACTTAAAGCAACAGTCAATGAGACCTTAACTGCACATAGAGTGCAACCCATATTTATGTCTGGCCATATTTGGACCCCAACCTGACAGTTGAGCTGCCCGAATACATAAGAATGGACAATCTGCATGCCCCAGGCAGGCAGAAAGCTAAACCAAGCTCTCAGGACACAAAACAAAACAAACAAGAAGAAAATACCTGTCCCTGAGAGAGAAAAGATTAACAACCAACAGGTATACCAAAACCAAATTCACAAGAGTCTAGATTTGGAAAGGAAAGAACAACTGTTAGCTTTCTCTCTTGACCAGGCACCACAGCGATCCAAGAAACCTAACTCCGAAGAATTCTAATCCTTTGCCAGCTTCTGCCAATTTTCCTAGGATCCCATTTGCAGGCTCCCAAGTAATGAGGTAGAAAGTGTAGCCCCAATATCTACCAGAATTTGGCAAGGTTTTCCATTAATTTTAATTTTAGTTTTCCCTTGACTGTTTAAAGGAATAACTGCTATCAGTTTACTGGAGAATCCTTCAGAGTCCTCTCAATCCTGGGAGGCGGCCATATGGGGGACTTCCTTCCAAGGCAGATATGGGATGTTTGAGTTGGTATGAAAGGATTTGACAATCTTTTCTCCAGGGTCCCAGTTGATTTCCAATGGGACACTGGTTTCCGGGCCAGTGTTTTGTTGATGAACCTCCTAAGAGGGTGCAAAGCGGGAGGCTCAGATGTTTTAGATTTCTGACTTTGGAGTTGTTGCAGTTGTAAGGTATTAACCTGGAAGTCTTTTGTTTATGGTCCTATAGTTTTTTCAGAGAGGAAAGGCAATTGAGATAGAGTATTGGTAGATTCTGAGTCCTCAGGTAAGGAGGATAAAAGAGAGAAATAAGAGGCATGTCAGTCTTATAATCTTTTATTTTAGGATGAGTTGGTCATAAAATAGGTTCAATTAACACTACCTACCAACCTCAGGCAAATTAGTTCTGAGATTCCCATTAGATACAGATCTATTGTTCCTTTCATGAGAAGATTTTTTATAGTAGTAGACTCCCTGATGGCTTTTAATAGTTCTTTGTGACTACTTAGATTAAAATTCTGATGGTCAAAACAGTTAAATTTTGTTTTATTTTCCCAAGTCCCCAAGATGAAGCCTTGTGAGTCTCTAAAGAGTGCCACCCACTGCGGACTCCCAATATAACTATCCTGAAGCCTTTCTGGGACCCCAGAACTTTCTGGAAACTTTAACAAACTCTGGAAACTTTCTAGGATCCAGAACCTTGCTCAGAGTTTTAATAAACCCAGAACCTTTCTTGGTTCCTCAGGATCTCGCTGGAAACTATAACAGGCAAACAACAACAAAATATATACATATATGTACACACACACACACACACACACACACACACACACACATTTAAATAAAGTTTAGGTCAGAGAGCTGCACACAAGGGAGTGAAGCTCAAATCCGAGAGTGGCTCACCCAAGGCCCTGGTAATGATGAGAAGGAGAGTGAATTATAAGGGTAAAGGGCTCACCTGTCTGTCTCCTTGTCTCACAGTCTGTTAGCAGTCAGCTTTGGACATTCTTCGTCACCAAAAGCTGTTAAAAAAATGATGAAGATGATATTTAGATGATATAAACTTTTTTAACACTTTGTGAAGTAGGCAGTCTCTCTTCTTAGGAGTCCAGAATACTGCAAAATGCGGTGAAAGGCAAGAAACTTTTATAAAATAAAGAACGAGGAA
This sequence comes from Pteropus vampyrus, assembly GCF_000151845.1. Lineage (NCBI taxonomy): Eukaryota > Metazoa > Chordata > Mammalia > Chiroptera > Pteropodidae > Pteropus > Pteropus vampyrus. The sequence continues at coordinate 7,507,917 of NW_011888849.1, read as the reverse complement.
GAGACAAATAGAAAATGCCTGAATGGCTGAGGCCACAAGTCAACCCTTGTTTGGGATGAGAAGGCCCAGAGCTGGTTTGGGAATTGGCTGACTGAAAATACAGTAAGTCCTCACTTAACATTGTGATAGTTTCTTGGAAACTGCGACTTTAAGTGAAATGATATATAACAAAACTAATTTCACTGCAGGCCAATTGATATAAACAAGCGTTCAGTTCCCACAGCTTATTTCTGGTCACAAAAACATCATTCAGCTTCTAAATAAAGACCCAACACAATTCTAATATTAAACATTGAAATAAATGTGAACTACACGATGGCTGAAGCATCTCCTGGTGGAAGGCGGGAACCCTTCCACCGAAAAGCGCACTCACACACATACTCCCTCAGGTGGGACAATTAGACATGCCAATTCACCTCAGGTGTACAGTTTGGGGATGTGGGAGGAAACTGGCATCCTTGGAAAAACCCACGCAGATGTGGGGAGAACATGTAAGCTCCACATTGACAGTGAACCTTGCCTGAACTGATTTTTTTTCCCTCACCAATGAAATGACATTGACGGAAACAAGGTTATTTGAGGACGTGCTGCACTGCGTTTCTGGTCAAGTGAAGCATTTACCTTGACAGGAAAGTTAGATATCTAAGTTTCCCATTTGCTGAAGTGGCATCCTGGGCAAGAGCAGCTTCATTCTGACACTAAAAAGTTATTTTAATACCTGTTAAAAGATAAACTGAGGCATACTAAAAATGTTGAGTTTATTTGAGCATTTATTGATTCAAATTGGTCAGCGCCAAACCGGAAGTGGTTAGGAACGCTGGGCAGAGAGGAGATCCACTCAGGGAAAGTGCCCAAGCAAAGAAAGGAAATTATTTGATTGGCTAGACCTTAAAGCCTAGTTGCCTATGATTGGTTCTCCTTAGGTTTCTAGTCTATAACCTTGAGGCATTTACAGGCTTAGATTTTTGTTTGCACAGGTAGGCCTCAATGGTTTAAGAGCCACCTCAGCCTAACGGCCTCCTTGTTTAATTAATTTAATAGGCCTATATAAGAACAAGTGCCTGACTATAGTAGGCTCTCAGGAAAAAGCAGCTATTTTAATTGTTTCTTTGTTAGTATTATTGTCAGCATCAACAACAGTAGCATCTCCTTGGAAGGTGACTTAATCAAAAGGTAAGCTGACTTTTTGATCTTCCTGGCCATTAAACAGAGTGAAAAGAGAGAGAGTGGTGATAAAAAGCTTCAGACACATCTAGTTTGTAGCCTGGCTCTGCCACTGCTTGTACAACCTTAGGAAAGTGGCCTAATCTCTCAAGTCTCTTATTTAATGTGAGGATAATAGCTATACTTACTTTATAGGATTTTTACGAGGATTAAAGGAGATTTTAAATAAAATTCTTGGTATCATTTTGGCTCCTAATGAAGTGCTCAAGTAGGGTTAGCAATGATTACCATTATGACTTAGTTTATTATTCAGTCTCAGTAAAGGACAGTTGTGGCAAGAGAGTCTTAAATGTCTGATCCAAGATCAGAGGGAGAAATTACAGACTTAAAAAGGTCATTTGAAATCTATTACAAAGAAACAAAAGCAATAAAATCTGAAGGAGTAGGCAGAAAAAGACTAATGCTTTCTGAAAACATCTAGAGGTGAAAGGAAAGGCTTAAGAAGAAATTTCTTTATTTTGTTTATTTAACAAACACTTTATAATGTTTACTAAGAAGAAGATACTGTTGTAAGCGCTTCACAAATATTAATTTATATAATCTTAATAATCCTTCAAGACAGACTATTTTTATCCCAATTTTACAGATACAGAAGGATAGTCCAGATGAGTTAAGTAATATACCCAAAGTCACACAACTAGCCAGTAGCAGAGCCAAGATTTGAAACTGGGTAAATGCTCCAAAGTCTGTGCATTTACCCATTTTATTATTCAAGGAAGTTTCTCTTCAGTACATGTTTAATATGTGTGCTAGAGAAGACCATAGCAAAAGCATTGCTAGAAGGGGACTTAGGAAAAGGGAATATTGAATCCTCACATCAGTTATGTCTTTGAGGAAGGTAAACTGGAGTTAAAAGTATGCCAAAGACTCAGTAAAGAATGTTTGAATAATTCCACTGTAGGGATAAAAGAGTATATCACTCTACTAGTAAAACATGAAGTGAAGCTAGGAAATTAATTAGAGACATAAATGATCTGATAGGGGTTTTATAAAAAAGGCAGTGGCACTGTGTTTTCACCTTGTATGCCATTTTGTCCAAGGAATTCAAGAGTAACAAAGTTGGCATACACTCAAGGATGATGACAAATATATTATTATGGAGAAAGAGCAGATTATTCTAGAGAAAGGATGTTCCATGAACTTAGAAGAAGAAAAGGTAAACTCAGTGATAACTTTAACAAAGACAGAAAAAAAAATAAAAATGGAGATAGAAAACATAAAAAAAGAACCAGTCAGAAATGAAGAATACAATAACTAAAATGAAGAATACTTTAGGAGATATCAACGGTAGATTAGATGAAGCAGAGGATTGAATCAGCAACTTAGAAGATAACATAGCAGAAAACAGCCAAATAGAACAGCAAGAAGAAAAACGAATCCAAAAAAATGAGGATAGTTTAAGGGACCTCTGGGACAATATCAAGCATACCAATGTTATCATTATAGAGATACCAGAAAGAGAAGAGAAAGAGCAAGGAATTGGAAACCTATTTGAAAAAATAGGTTTTCCTTAACCTGGCAAAGGAAATAGACATACAACCCAAGGAAGCACAGAGAGTCCCAAACAAGATGAACCCAAAGAGGCCCACACCAAGACACATCATAATTAAAATGCCAAAGGTTAATGACAAAGAGAGAATCTTAAAACCAGCAAGAGAAAAGCAGCTAGTTACCTATAAGGGAACTTCCATAAGATTGTCAGCTGATTTCTCAACAGAAACTTTGCAGGCCAGAAGGGATTTGCACAAAATTTCAAAGTGATGAAAGGCAGGGACCTGCAATCAAGATTTCTCCACCCATCAAAGTTATCATTTAGAATCAAAGGAAAGATAAAGAGCTTCCCAGACAAGAAAAAGCTAAAGGAGTTCATTACAACCAAGCCTGTATTACAGAAAATGTTGGAGGGATTTCTTTAAAAAGAAGAAGGAAAAAATATATCAGAAATATGAATAATAAAATGGTAATAACTACATATCTGTCAATAATTACTTTAAATGTAAATGGATCAAATGATCCAATCAAAAGATAGCGTGGCTGAATGGATAAGAAAACAAAACTCTCACATATGCTGCCTACGAGAGACTCACTTCAGATTGAAAGATACACACAGACTGAAAGTAAAGGAATGGAACAAGATGTTTCATGAAAATGAAAACAGAGAAGCTGGGGTAGTAATACCTACACCAGACAAAACAGACTTTTAAAAGAAATCTATATCAGAGACAAAGAAAGACCCAGTTATCCCACTTCTAGGTATTTACCCAAAGAAACCCAAAACGCTACTTTAAAGGGACATGAGAATCCATATGTTTATTGCAGCATATTTATAATAGTCAAGATATGGAGACTACTGGGATGTCCATGAATGGATGAATGAATAAAGAAGAGGTGGTACATATATACAATGGAATATTACTCAACCATAAGAAAAGAATGAAATCTTGCCATCTGTAATGACATGGATAGTCCTAGAGTGTATTGTACTGAGTGGAGTAAGTCAGACAGAGAAAGACAAATGCCATAGGATTTCACTTACATGTGGAATTTAAAGAACAAAACAAACAAACAAACAAAATCGAAACAAACTCATAGATACAAAGAACATTTTTATGGTTCTCGGATGGAAAGGGGGTTGTAAGGTTGGTGAAAAAGGAGAAAGGATTAAGAAGTACAAATTGGTAGTTACAAAATAGTTATGGAGATGTAAAGTATAGCATAAGGAATATAGTCAAAATATTGTAATAACTATGTACAGTATAAATTTATCAGAGTGATCACTATAAATTTCTAATCACTATGTTGTATACCTGAAATTAATATACTATCATATGCCAACTGTAATAAAAAATTTAAGTAAATAAATAAGTAGGAGGAAAAGAGTGAATCTTAAATAATCCCCAAAACTTTACAAGCTGTTTGGGCTTTTCTGTATGTTTGGTGGTGTCTCTAACAATTTGTCTTACACCTGGAGAAAAGATAACTCCAGATAAACTAATGCTGAGCCTGAGGCACTTACGGTCAAGTGGTGGAAAGACATCACCATCTACATTTTACAGATAAACTTAGTGAGTACTGAGAAATAAACTAAGAGTGCTGACAGTTCAAGGGCCCAGCCACTATCTTGCAGAAGCAAACCTGAAGAGAGGGTTTTGAGGGATAAATTGAGAGGGTGCCGAGGGCCTGAGTGTCCTGCCAAGTATTTCTCAGAAGTGAGGCTGGAAATGAAACATAAGCCTGCACACTGCTCTCTGCTAAGATGTGCTACATGAATGTTGTCTCTAATCTAAATACCATTTGCCCCTGTTGTTAGCAGCTATTAGTAAAGACACTCATCTTAACCACATTTCCCTTGCCATCATATTTGTTCATTTACCACAAAGTGAGGTGATGTTACTCTTTTGGGCTCTTCGCATCAACTGTACTGGCACTGGATGTCACTGTGGTTCCATGCAAACAGAATGAAAGTCTGCCTCTCCTGTAAATTTCAGCAATGGCCCAGAGCCTCAGGGAAGAGCTCATCATGTACTCTTGCAGAAGCTCACAATACACCCCAGCCAACCTGGCACTGGCATTGCTATTTTCAGATTCTAAATCTAATCTATCCCAAGAACAAGAGTCCAGAGAAAAGGCCAGGAAATCTCCATGGAATTTATATAGATTCATCCTATACACCCAGATTATTAGAAAGGTCTATTTGTGAGCAAGAAATTTTGTGCTTGCTAAATATATTTTATGAAAAAGAAACTTAACACTCTAAATATATATATGAATCAGAATGAAATACATCATCATCCCATGAAATAGTTTCAGAAGCATTTCTTTGGTAAATGAGACACAAATATCAACTATTGCTCCTTAACCAGTCACTTAATAACCAAGTAATAGACTAATAGTCAAGGCTGTTAAAGCTTTCAGTCTTACCTTCCAAACTGCTCTTGGACTCAAGCAAGCACATTAGGCAATGCATTTTAGTGCAATTACAGGCATAACTCAAGAATTTACAGAACACAGCATTGCAGTAGAACAATCTTTTTGGTATTTCCGAGGTAACAGTTAAATCCCACAACAGTGGTGGCCCATCAGCGGTGGGAAAAGACCAATTGCTCCTGAGGGTAAAAAATAATTTTGCAGTTCTAGTTAGTGAGGGATAGCATTTTTTCTTCCACTATACTCAAAGTCGAATGTATGTGCTGCAGCATTTTCTTTTTTCCTTCATGATTTCCTCATGACGATGTTGTGGTTATTTTAGCAGGAGGTGGAAAACTGATAAGTGTAATTGCTGTAATCACAGGATGTATAGGATGTAAATATTTGCAGGGCAATTAAAAACTATTTGCCTCTTTAGCTTCTTAAAATAAAAGGCAACTCTGAATAGCAAACAAGTGAAGATTTACCAAAAAAAAAAAAAGAAAAAAAAAGTAGAAAAGATTTTAAGTGGCAAGAATATAAAATGATTTATTTAACATTCATTTTGTGGGTTGGTCAGATATGACTGTAGGGGGGGAAAAGAGCAAAATATTGTGGATTATGAGAAATATATCGACAAATAACTAAAAATAAATTCCAAGAGACTACCCCAGGGTTATAAATGATCACAGTGTGTGGCATTGTCAATTATCTTCTCAAGAAAGCACATTGTTTGGGGGAATGTCTAATTGCCATGCTGTTATTGCAACAAG